>NC_058165.1:16349697-16575286 GCF_020080835.1 Cotesia glomerata
AAACTTAGATTTTAAAAACTATTTGGACCGATTCAGATAAATAGATTTTGAGAAATCTTCAAAAAACTGAAAAAAAAATTTTTTTCAAATGTGGTTTTTTTGGAATAACTTTTAAACGGCTTGATGGTTCAATTCCAAAAACTAATCAGCTTTTAACCTCAAAAAACCACATCGATCGCCACCAGTCCGGTCAAAATCGGTTGATTCGTTCGAGAGATATCGTGAATGAAAGGAAACCGAAAAAAGTGTTTTTTCGGAATAACTCCAAAATTCCTAGCGCGATCAATTCAAAATTTAAGATTCATAGTGAGGCTTAAAAAACTGCGTCGAATGCTGCCAACCGCGTGAAAATCGGTTTATTCATTCAAAAGTTATTGCGGTTTAAATATTCAAAAAATAGTGTCATCAAATCCCTATCAGACTTTTGAGCTCGAAGAGCTCAAAAGCATAGGAAAACATTCTCTTTGAGCTTGGAGAGCTCAAAATAATCCATAAATTGTATTTTTGAGCTCGAAGAGCTCAAAAATGCCATTGGTGCAATTTTAAGCGCCTAAGTATGGAATCAGCGGGAAGTTGCAGGGATGGCCTTCAGGGTCAACCGTTTTCCTAATTTTTTTTTCAAAAATGCTCTTTTAAGTTCTTTAGAAATAAAAAAAAATCTATATATTTTTATATTTTTAGAGATTGTTTGCACGTTAACGTGTGAAAATTTAAATTTGTCGGGTAAGAAAAAAATTAATATTCACACGATAGATTCTAAAAATTAAAAAAAACATTAGAAAAACGGTTGACCCTAATATAGAAAGGTTCTCCCCAGCAACTTCCCGCTAACTCTATACCTAAACGCTCAACATTTCACTAATTTTGTTTTTGAGCTCGAAGAGCTTAAAAATATTATTTTTGGTTTATTTTAACCCTTCAGTACCCACGTTCTTTTTAGTGTCTCACTTGCACTGCAGCGACATCCTATAAGTTGAATGTTGTTGCGTGAGTAAAATTCTCATAGCGAGGGTATCGAAGGGTTAAGATCTCCGATCTCAAAGAGATAACTGTTCTATGCTTTTGAGCTCTTCGAGCTTAGCGCGATATACTTAAAGTCCAATTTCAGTTCAACCACTAAACATTAAAATATTACTTCCCTCAGAATACAAAATTTATCCTACAAGAATTCAATATTATGAAGAATTAGAGTGATTACCTACGTAGAAATAATGAGAAAAATTTTTTTTATTGTGACTGGTGGGACAAGTACAAAATGTCAACATGAAGTTGTTTATTAAAAAGACTTTTATATTATTTCAACCTTGGAAACATTATTGATTATATATTTACCTATAAATTATTTAGGATAATTGAAAAAAAAAAACGAATTAAAACACACAAATAAAAGATTTAGCATACTGACAACACGACCTTGATAAACTTAGGTGTTAATTAATAACGAACATAAAAAATTTGTTCATAAAACTATAATAATAAATATGTTAGTTAATAACAAACATAAAATGAATTTGTTTTTAAAACTATTAAAACAACATTTGACTCGGATACAAGTTAATACGGCTGAAAAGTTACTAGGATAGAAAAATCGATTTTTTATTGATTAAAAAAAATTTTCTTTACAAATTAGTGAAATGTAGACTTTTAATAATAAATAAGCACTAAATTAGAATGAATTAGAGAAATTTTAAAATTTTAGTCATTTTCCCATTTCGTATGGAATGTCCCTATTATAAGTGAAATGTGGAAAGTCCTCATCGATCCGAGACCTACAAAAAAATGGTAAGTTTTATCATAAAATTAGCTTAGACAAAAATTGTAGGTCAGATAATTATCTATAAAAAATGCTTACATACTTTTTTTTTCCTAAGAGCCACCGCTTTTGAGGTATAACGATTCAAAAAGTTGAAAGAGTTGTAATCGTCATAATATGTACACGTTTCCACGCCACCTTTGAGGTAGTGTACTTGGCGCGTTTTTTTTAATGTGGTTTCCCCAGTAGGCCTATTCCACTGATAAAGTTCGATTAAAATATAAAATGATAAGTTCAATTTACCTTTTAATATTAAAATTTGTCTAAAATGTCAGTCAGGTTGAGACTTTTTAAAGAACTCTTCACTTCATCATTTGTCATTAAATGAACAATATGCCTACAGCAATCATAGGGTAACACTGCCCTAAACATATTGCTGACTTCCTCAATAAGTTTTTTTAGAGCTTTGCTTTTCCCAACTGCGTAAAAGAAATTCTCCATTAATGGTTCTCGATAGTAAAAAAATCGAAAATCCGTCCACGTTTCTTCTTCTATTTCCTTCAATAATTCTTGCGACAGAAAATTATCATTATTAAGAAGCTTCACTAGGTCTTCTCGGTTCCCGGTGATGAACTTCCAATATGTAATTTCGTTTGATCCCATTTTTTTGCCTTCTAAAAATTGACGATGCTCCATCATTGATTTCTGTTCCTTACTGTAGAATTCAAAGAAACTTGGGTTTTCCTCTTCCGCCTTTTGAGAAAGTCATGAACTTTTGAGAAGGGGTGTCTTCGGTTGCACAAATGCCTATTTCGTGCCGATTGATAATGAATAATGCTAATATAAACTGAAGATTTGAACTCAGTTTTTTTAGCATCTCAACGCTCTGCGTCGGTCCATAGATCCATATCGACGGCGTTTTCGTCAAAAGCAGCTAGTTCTATTCTGGAATAGTCTAGCTGCTTATGACCCACAGGACTACTGTAGAGAAGATAAGTAACTGCTGCAGTGGATCCCATGTAGATTGCCAAATCCAGAATTGTGGCTAAATGCGGATGGTTTTTAATCGAGCATTTAGCATTTAAATCAGCTCCAGCTTCTTGTAACAACATAATTCGATCTTGATCGTTACTACCCTCCGGAGAGTAAGAATAAGAATATCTTGATCGATCTATTTTACTCACATAGTTGAATACATAGTGCAAAAGCAGTATTTCCCGAAGCGTCAGTATCATTTACATTGGGCTTTTGTTCCAAAAATGAATGATAAAATTTTTAAGTTGCTTTGTTTTTGCAGCTGCCATCAGTGGAGTCATTCCCGATTTTGATTTTAAATTCACGTCAGCACCCATTCTCACAAGACTTTTCACACAATTTTCAAATTCTTACGTCGAATGGCGTAAAACAAGGAGGTTGTGAGGGATCTTTCCATATTTTTATTAGTAGTTACACTATGTTTGATCAGCAATTTTGCAATTACAGTTTGTTTTTCTTTAATTGCTAATGATATTAAATCTACACTGAACTTTCTATTATTTTTGCTTGACTTTAACATTTTCTTAACAGTTACTACATCTCCTGACACAATAGCATCAACAAAATCCTTGCTAGTGGCCATAATAATTGAGTTGCACTTTTCGTCTTTTAAAAACAACAAAATCTTCTTACACAAACGTAGATATTGATATTTTCTTTACACTGTTGGAGTTAAACACTAAGTTTAACTAGCTTTAAATAATGTGTTGAACACTTTAACAGCAACAGTATTTGATTTTGGTTGACGAAAATAAAACTCTTTTACTTATAGATTCACAAATTTACTGCAGATTGAAAATCACTGAACTAAATTTGGATTTTTCGAAGTTTGATGTTCAAGTGACAAACTGTCGGTGAGAAATGATTTTGCATCTTAGATTCTACCTTATATAGACAAATTCGATGGAGAGGGTGCTTCGATAGGGCCAATAGCAATTCAAAGATTCTATAATGTCATTGTCATTGAGAGTTAAGTATAGCAATGCATATCGAATATCTCATTAGTGAGTAAATGTGAAAGACCATAAATTTTCATTCAATTTCTGCATCTTTTATTACATGAGGCTACCTGTGTAATGGATTGGGTGGACAAAGAGGTTCTTACGGTAAAGGCTGGCGCCACAGCTGCATTTTTGACCTGAGCGTCATAACATGCAATGTAAATTATAAGAGCCAATTACCTGCTCTACACCCTCTCTTATGGCAATTAGTCAGAGTGAGAGAGTTTAATCCTTCATTGTACGGATTTTGAAGAGTAAGTGAAATTTTATTTATTATTATTGGTTTACCTTCATTTTAAGTAAGGGCCATTTCTATTCAAATATCTTGTTCAAACGATAATTTGTCTTACTTTAAGTATTATATTCCTTAGATAAGTGTTAAAAATTGATTTATTTTATTCCTTTTATTTGAAATTGGTATACTCATCGTTCGCTTAAACTATTATTTATTTAATGTCTCATTCGTTATATGTTAAATATGTAGTTCTATTATTTATCTGTTCAAGAAAGTTTTTGTTTAAGAAGGGGTATTTTTCTTTTAATATAATCTCACTTCATTATGCTAGAAAAATTTACGAATATCTAGATTTTTATTTCCAGGTTTTGTTTCTATAATGCTTATAATAGTTTATAAATGACAATTATAAATGAGATTAAAATTTAAAAGGTAAAAATGTTTAGTAATGAACAATAAATGACGAGATGCTTGAATGAGGTAGTCATATTTTTAATAGTTGATAAGATTTTTAAATATTAAAGCAAAAAAAAATTTTTCCCGTAGTATTTTTTATAAACAATTGCTATAAATTTAATAAATAAATTAGTAACAACTAAACTTTTTAGCTGAATTCAGTCTTTAGCTAATGAAAAATAAATAAGTTTTTTGTATTTTTATCGTATCTCCATTAGTTTATAAATTATAATAATTTTAAAGATGAAAAACCAGGTAAAAATGACCAAATTACAGAAAACGTATATTTAAAAATTTTAAAAAAAAACCATGTTTGTTTTTGTGACAATAAGTAGAATAGGAAAAAAAATATAAAGTAACAATTAATTTGTTTATAATAAATTGTTTATTACATAAACAATGAAAAATGAGATAAAACGAAATTTTTTTTTTATATCAAAAATGAAAAACCAATAATGATTTAAAAAAAATAGTTCCTAAATATTAATTAGAAGTGGGAGAAAATAATTGTTATTAACAAATGCGTTTTTAAGCAAAAAAAAAAATTCTTAATGAACAATTTTTCTTTAAAAATCATTGTTTGTATCAAAGATTAAAACTCCATACAAAAACTTTCAATCATCTTATAAGCAACACATTTGTTTATAACAATTTTTTAAACAATAAGAGATAACATTTTTTTTTAATTATTCTTATGTAGCTTCTGACAACATAGAAACGGATCATTAATAATATTTAAAAAAAAAGTTTTTTTTTTTTTTTTTTTTTTTCAAAATGGCGGTGGTTTGAAAAGTATGTTTTGTTTTTTTCCTGTTTTCTGCCGTTCAAAATTTTTTAAAAATATAAAAAAAATTTTGATTTAAAACTCAGCCAGTGCGATACTATAATGTATAAAAGAAACTCTGTATAAAATTTCAAGTGAATCAGTTGTGTAGAACTTGAGATTAATGCACATGTGCACCGTTTTTAAAAAAGTAATTCCGAGAAAAACGCGCTTAAAGTTTGAGAAAAATAATTCAAATTCCGAAAAATATTCTTATAAGGTTATATTATGAAAATATGCAAAAAAATGAGTAAAATTTTTAAATATCTTTAATTCATTCTAATTTACTTCTAATTTATTATTAAAAATCTATATTTAACTAATTTGTAAAGAAAATTTTTTAATCAATAAGAAAGTTAATTTTCTCTCTCCTAAGTAACTTTTCAGCCGTACTAACTTATGTCCGGGTCAAATGTTGTTTTAATAGTTTTAAGAACATATTCATTTTATGCTTGTGTTTTTGTGTTTTAATTAGTTTTTTCTAATTATCCTAAATAATTTATAGTTGAATATATAAACAATAATATTTGAAGCTTGAAAAAATATAAAAGTCTTTTTAATAAACAACTTCATGTAGACATTTTGTACTTATGACACCAGTCACAAATGCCTGTCCCACCAGTCGCAATTAAAAAAAATTTTTTTTCAATTGTTCCTACGTAGGTAATCAGTCTAATTCTTCATAATATTGAATGATTGTAGGATAAATTTTGTATTGAGAGGGAAGTATTTTTTAAAAGTTTAGTGGTCGAACTGAAATTGGACTTTAAGTATACCGCGGTAAGAGAGAAGGATTTTTCGATGTCCCACCAGTCACACTCAGTCAAATGATAATTACGAGAAACTTAAAAGGTAATCGAGGTTTTTGACAAAGGGATGTTGTTAATTAGTTACTTTTCTATATTATAAGATAAATTTTACTATAGTATAAGTTTCAATCACATAATTATAGCTTATAATTGATGGAATTCTAGAGTCAAATGTCCCACCAGTCACTATGGAATGCCCTTTGACCTTGCAGGTCATTCCTGGAACTTCCTGCTTATTTTCGAGCGAAACGCTCGAAAATCTATTCATTTTTTGAGCTCTTCGAGCTCAATAAAATTTTTGAGTCGCTATAATTTTTAAACGCGTTGTTCGACTCCAAATTGCTTGGTGGCATTCAACGCAGTTTTTTGAGTACAAAAAATAATCCGAAAAAAAATGTCGGAGTAATGTGAAAAAAATACTTGTTCCCAAATTTTTTATCGACGATATCTCTCGTACCAATCAACCGATTTCAAAGTTCTTGACGGCGATCAACGTGGTTTTTTAAGCTCTTATTATTATTTTATTACATAAGAAACGAAACAAAAAGAAATGTCGGAGTTATGTGAAAAAAACACTTTTTTTCAAATTAATATAAGCTATAATTATGTGAATGAAACTTATACTATAGTAAAATTTATCTAATAATCCAGAAGAATAACTGATTAACAGCATCCCTTTGTCAAAAATCTCGATGACTTTTTAAGTTTCTCTTAAGGTAGTTGATGCGAGATATCGACGTTCAAAAGTATAGCTCAGCGACTTATAAGCATAATGTAGCTGAAGCGTTAGCCGACAATGGCCTATTAAAAAAACTTTTGTCAAAGTACAGTCGTACTGTTCAGACACACATCTAAAGAATATTTATACGTGTATATACACATACATCTATAACACTCGAGAAATGATCGTGGCAACAACGTTGATTGTTACTGCGCATCTTTCTCGCGTTTAGTATTTATTATTATTATAGTCGTAAGACATAACCAAACAAAAATTTCAGAGTATACAACACGTTATTAATTATTACATAAATAAATCGAAATGTCAGATTGTTTACGTCATAAAGGTAAATTTGCAAAAAAAAAAAGTGTTATATAATAATATAAAGAAAGTGATTAATATGAAACGAGGAAAAGAAGAACGTGATAAAATAGTAAATCCTCACAGCAAAGTTGATGAAATTTGTCCTGGTAGACGTATTGTTTAGTTGTCGATACTTGCAAAAAATTTAAAATGCAAAAATTGTCAAGGATTACTATCATTAGAAAATGGTATCATCGGAAAACGTGTTGGACTTGACTCCATCCTAACAATTCTTTGTGACAAATGCTCTATTAATATGTTAGTCCCAACAGGTAAAATGCGCTCGTTAAATTACAAAAAAAATAAATCGGACGTAAATACTAAAGCTGTTTTGGGTAATTAATTTAGATATTGACAATTAAAATAATTTCATCAATTCCATAATTGTTTCAAAATGTGATTATTTTGATTTTTTTTCTAGGTACTGTCCATGCTGGTATGGGATGCACAGCATTAAATAAATTATTGGCTTGTTTAAATATTCCAACAATTTCATCAACATTATTTAAAAGATATGAGAGAGAAATTGGCCCGGTCCTGGAAGAAAGAGCTAGAGAAAGTTGTAAACAGGCAGCTGAAGAAGAACGTCAATTAGTTATAGATAATATTATAAATTTAAGTAAAGAACTGTAAGGAGTAATTTTTATTTTTTTACTATTTTTTTTTTATTGACTATTACTCATGATTATAATGAAAATCATTGTTATTTTTTTAATTAAGTATGCATACGATAGTGAAATTTTCAGTAATTATTAGATAAGAGTAGCCGAGTACTTATAAATCTTGAATAACTTTAAAAATCCATTCATCTTATTGGTTGAATTGTAAATAAGGCAAAGTACATGACTAGCATTAAAAATTGTAAATAATATACATTAATTTGTTTCTGACATCTCAGTATCTATATAAAACTATACAAAAGTTTAATGACAGAATTAAGTCAGTTTATAAAATCAATCTAAGAAGGTATATGTAATCATTGATAAATTCGATTTATTTATAAATGTTCAATTGTATATAATTTTTAAAATTGTTATTATACAGAAATAATTTTGGTTATTGTAATAAGCAAAACGGTAGATTATTAGTAAAAGTGATTTTCATTATTATCTGTCAACGATTGCCGAATAAAAAAAAATTAATAAAAAGTTCTTAAATATTTCTTGTAAGCCATGTTTATTAGTTGCTCATAACGCTGCATTTGACACTGGACATTTGATTCGAGCTATCATTCAAAATTCAATGGTTGAAACATTTAAGAACGTCGTTGGCTTCACTGACACGTTATCAATATTGAAAAAGATATATCTTAAAAGACGAGGCCCTGGACTTTTTAAGCTAAGCAAGCTTGCTGAAGATTTATTACAGCAGAATGGAGATTTTCATGAAGCCTTGTATGATGTACAAGTGCTGCAACAACTGTCTTCAAAGTTTATTGGGTCGAAGAAATTGATAAACTCTCGAAAATCATACGTAGAATGCTTAGCAAATGAAGCTAAAAGTCAAAAAGCTGATACGTTAATGCCATCTTTGAAAATTTTAAAAGGAATCGTGTCCGATAATATGCTGAAAAAAATTGCAAACGCAGGAATAGATTTTAATATGATGTTAGCAGCAAGTGAGGACAAAGAAAACCAAAGATTAGTGCAATTATTATCTGAGCTTAATGATTTCAATAAACCAAGGGTTACCAAAGATAAAAAAATCCTGAAAAAGATTAATGATTTTCTTGAAAACTATCAAGAATGCAATATTAAAATAAGTATTAATTAATATTTAAAATATTGTTTCATAATTAAATATATAAAAATTCTATTATTTATCTACTTAATTTGTGATAATTCGTAAAAAATAAAAAAATTAAACTTTCATACTTTTTATTTTCAGGTTAAGTTAAAAATTAAAATTATATTATTAAATTTTATTGTGAAAATAAAATTATTATAAATATCAATGAAATTGTTATGAATAAAATTTTATCTAACAATAATAAAATAATGTAATAATTTTCTTATATAATTACATTTTTATACCACTTGTTTTTTTGAATTTTCGCGCGCTTATGTTGTGACAGTATAAAAGCGTTGTTGCCAAGTCAATACAAAACTTTAACTCATCGCGTAAATTTATGGAAATTTTCAGATTTTTATCAAGTATATTTCAGTAACGGCACGGTCAATAATTTTAATATTTTTTTAATATGGTTTATTACTTTGGATTTTATAACATATAAAATTTTTATCTAATTCCTTTGACACGTTCTGATTTTATTGGAAAAAAATCGTGTGAAAATGTCGACTTTCCATAAGAGCCAGTGTTAAAACTAAAAAACTTTGAAATCGATTTTCTCAAAATTGGGACGGTCAATTTTGGTCGGGATAGATTCGTTTTATTGGTATTTAATTGAATAAATATCTAGAGAAGTTTCATAAAAATCCTTTGAAAAAGCGTTTCACGCAACAACTACCTTAATTATCATCTGACTGAGTGTGACTGGTGGGATATCGAAAAATCCTTCTTTCTTACCAAAGGTATACTTAAAGTCGAATTTCAGTTCGATCACTAAACTTTTAAAAAATACCTCCCTCTCAATACAAAATTTATCCTACAAACATTCAATATTATGTAGAATTAGACTGATTTTCTACGTAGAACCAATTATAAAAATTTATTTTTATTGTGGCTGGTGGGACAAGTACACAATGTCAACATCAATTTATTTATTAAAAAGACTTTTATATTATTTCAACCTTAGAAACATTATTGTTTATATACTTAACTATAAATTATTCAGGATAATGAAAAAAAAACTAATTAAAAAACACAAATAAAGGATTTAGCATGCGGACAACACGATCTTGATAAACTTAGGTGTTAATTAATAACGAACATAAAAAAATTTGTTCTTGAAACTATAATAATAAATATGTTAGTTAATAACAAACATAAAATGAATTTGTTCTTAATACTATTTTAACAACATTTGACCTGGATACAAGTTAGTAAGGCTGAAAAGTTATTAGGAGAGAAAGATCAATTTTCTTATTGGTTAAAAAAATTTTTCTTTACAAATTGGTAAAATATAAACTTATAATAATAAATTAGGACTAAATTAGCATGAATTATAAAAATTTTTTAATTTTAGTCATTTTTTCATTTCGCATGGAATGCCCCAGTAGCATTTCTGAGAATAGAGTTTACAATGATATTATAAATAATTTTTTTATTTTGGTTAAAAAAAAATCTTTTTTTTTTTTTTATTTTGGCAAGTTTCAAAACTTCAAAGTTTTCAAAAAGGCATTATAAGAACAAAAAGCTAAAGAAAAATTATAAATTTTTTAAATTATTGTATTTGAAGCAACTCTTATTCTATTACTTACTATACTTCCAGAAAGGAAATGATGAAATTCTAGAAATAAAACTGTAGATATAACTTTTCTGACCTTTTACCTAAATAGACTAATTACATAAAAATTATGTAAGGGATATATTTATAAATCTTTATATATACATATATAAAATTGAAGGTGTGTGTCCCTATATTTCACTTTGCAGCCAAAACTACGCATCGCAGACAAATAGTGTTTATATGTGGCTATAGGTACAAGGTTCCCATTGTGCACTATGTTGGTTGCAAGTCGATAATTATAAGGGTGTAAAAGATACAGGGGTTGAAAGATGTTAACTTCAAAAATGTGAGACTATCATTGGTCTGAAATAGTCTGGATTGTTCTAGAAATTTCTGGAATGATCTAGAAAGCTTTAATATGTATATCAATGTTCTGATTGATCGAAATTGTTCTAGAAAATTCTAGAATTATCCAGAAATTTCTAAAATGATCTGGAAAGTTCTAAAATCTACGTTTAGATTCTGATCGAACTAGAATGTTCTAAAAAATTCGAAAATGATCTTGGAAGTTCTAAAATCTACGTTTGTATTCTGATCGAATGAGAATGTTCTAGAAAATTCCAGAATGATCTAGAAATTTCTAGAATAACCTGGAAAGTTTTTAAATGATATAGGATGTTCTAAAATCTACGTTTAGATTCTGATGAAATGAGAATGTTCTAAAAGTTTCTAAAATGATTTAAGAAGTTATAAAATCTAAGTTTAGATTCTGATTGCATGAGAAAGTTCTAGAAAATTCTAGAATGGTCTAAGAAATTCTAAAATTATTTGGGAAGTTCTAAAATCTAAGTTTAGATTTTAATCAAATGAAAATGTTCTAGAAAATCCTAGAGTGATCTAGAAATTTCTAGAATGATCTGAGAAGTTTTAAAATGATATGGGAAGTTCTAAAATCTACATTTAGATTCTGATCGAATGAGAATATTCTAGAAAATTTCAGAATGATCTGGGAAGTTTTAAAATGATATGGGAAGTTGTAAAATCTACGTTTAGATTGTGATCAAATGAAAATGTTCTTGAAGATTTTAAAATGATATGGGAAATTCTAAAATCTACGTTTAGATTCTAATCGAATGAGAATGTTCTAAAAAGTTCTAGAATGATCTAGAAATTTTTAGAATGATCTGGGAAATTCTATAGTGATATGGGAAGTTCTAAAATCTACGTTTAGATTCTAATTAAATGAAAATGTTCTAGAAAATTCTAAATTGATCTGGGAAGTTCTAAAATTTACGTTTAGATTCTAATTGAATGAGAGTGATTTAGAAAATTCTAGAATGATCAAGAATGACTCCGAGTAAAGTAGAAAGCTTCAAAGTGTATTCTTATCAGTTGAAAATATGCTGGATTGTTTTCGTAACTTTTAAAACATCCCAAAAAATTTTCTAATATCAACAAATAACTGCACTATTAGAAATGACCCAGCGAAGCGGGTGTTCACGGCTAGTGATAAAATAAAATTTATGTTAAAAAAATAAATAAGTTTATTAAGAAGTTAACCATTACTTTTTATGTAAATTAAACTTTGAAAATTATTGTATTTTAAATCAATCTTATTACATTAATTAACACTTCAGAGAGGGATAGTCCGGTCAAATTAGACCAAAAAATAGGAGTCAAGTTACAAAAATTCACACTCGGCTGAAAATTGGTAGGATTGTTCAAAACACTATTATAATTCATTTATGTGGAATGTTCTCATCGTTCCGAGACCTGCAAAAAAAAAAAAAAAAACGGTAAGTTTTATCATAAAATTAGCTCAGACAAAAATTGTAGATAAGATAATTATCTATAAAAAATGCTTACATACTTTTTTTTTCCTAAGAGCCACCGCTTTTGAGGTATAACGATTCAAAAAGTTGAAAGAGTTGTAATCGTCATAATATGTACACGTTTCCACGCCACCTTTGAGGTAGTGTACTTGGCGCGTTTTTTTTAATGTGGTTTCCCCAGTAGGCCTATTCCACTGATAAAGTTCGATTAAAATATAAAATGATAAGTTCAATTTACCTTTTAATATTAAAATTTGTCTAAAATGTCAGTCAGGTTGAGACTTTTTAAAGAACTCTTCACTTCATCATTTGTCATTAAATGAACAATATGCCTACAGCAATCATAGGGTAACACTGCCCTAAACATATTGCTGACTTCCTCAATAAGTTTTTTTAGAGCTTTGCTTTTCCCAACTGCGTAAAAGAAATTCTCCATTAATGGTTCTCGATAGTAAAAAAATCGAAAATCCGTCCACGTTTCTTCTTCTATTTCCTTCAATAATTCTTGCGACAGAAAATTATCATTATTAAGAAGCTTCACTAGGTCTTCTCGGTTCCCGGTGATGAACTTCCAATATGTAATTTCGTTTGATCCCATTTTTTTGCCTTCTAAAAATTGACGATGCTCCATCATTGATTTCTGTTCCTTACTGTAGAATTCAAAGAAACTTGGGTTTTCCTCTTCCGCCTTTTTGAGAAAGTCATGAACTTTTTGAAGGGTGTCTTCGGTTGCACAAATGCCTATTTCGTGCCGATTGATAATGAATAATGCTAATATAAACTGAAGATTTGAACTCAGTTTTTTTAGCATCTCAACGCTCTCTGCGTCGGTCCATAGATCCATATCGACGGCGTTTTCGTCAAAAGCAGCTAGTTCTATTCTGGAATAGTCTATCTGCTTATGACCCACAGGACTACTGTAGAGAAGATAAGTAACTGCTGCAGTGGATCCCATGTAGATTGCCAAATCCAGAATTGTGGCTAAATGCGGATGGTTTTTAATCGAGCATTTAGCATTTAAATCAGCTCCAGCTTCTTGTAACAACATAATTCGATCTTGATCGTTACTACCCTCCGGAGAGTAAGAATAAGAATATCTTGATCGATCTATTTTACTCACATAGTTGAATACATAGTGCAAAGCAGTATTTCCCGAAGCGTCAGTATCATTTACATTGGGCTTTTGTTCCAAAATGAATGATAAAATTTTTAAGTTGCTTTGTTTTGCAGCTGCCATCAGTGGAGTCATTCCCGATTTTGATTTAAAATTCACGTCAGCACCCATTCTCACAAGACTTTTCACAATTTTCAAATTCTTACGTCGAATGGCGTAAAACAAGGAGGTTGTGAGGGATCTTTCCATATTTTTATTAGTAGTTACACTATGTTTGATCAGCAATTTTGCAATTACAGTTTGTTTTTCTTTAATTGCTAATGATATTAAATCTACACTGAACTTTCTATTATTTTTGCTTGACTTTAACATTTTCTTAACAGTTACTACATCTCCTGACACAATAGCATCAACAAAATCCTTGCTAGTGGCCATAATAATTGAGTTGCACTTTTCGTCTTTTAAAAACAACAAAATCTTCTTACACAAACGTAGATATTGATATTTTCTTTACACTGTTGGAGTTAAACACTAAGTTTAACTAGCTTTAAATAATGTGTTGAACACTTTAACAGCAACAGTATTTGATTTTGGTTGACGAAAATAAAACTCTTTTACTTATAGATTCACAAATTTACTGCAGATTGAAAATCACTGAACTAAATTTGGATTTTTCGAAGTTTGATGTTCAAGTGACAAAATTTCGGTGAGAAATGATTTTGCATCTTAGATTCTACCTTATATAGACAAATTCGATGGAGAGGGTGCTTCGATAGGGCCAATAGCAATTCAAAGATTCTATAATGTCATTGTCATTGAGAGTTAAGTATAGCAATGCATATCGAATATCTCATTAGTGAGTAAATGTGAAAGACCATAAATTTTCATTTAATTTCTGCATCTTTTATTACATGAGGCTACCTGTGTAATGGATTGGGTGGACAAAGAGGTTCTTACGGTAAAGGCTGGCGCCACAGCTGCATTTTTGACCTGAGCGTCATAACATGCAATGTAAATTTTAAGAGCCAATTACCTGCTCTACACCCTCTCTTATGGCAATTAGTCAGAGTGAGAGAGTTTAATCCTTCATTGTACGGATTTTGAAAAGTAAGTGAAATTTTATTTATTATTATTGGTTTACCTTCATTTTAAGTAAGGGCCATTTCTATTCAAATATCTTGTTCAAACGATAATTTGTCTTACTTTAAGTATCATATTCCTTAGATAAGTGTTAAAAATTGATTTATTTTATTCCTTTTATTTGAAATTGGTATACTCATCGTTCGCTTAAACTATTATTTATTTAATGTCTCATTCGTTATATGTTAAATATGTAGTTCTATTATTTATCTGTTCAAGAAAGTTTTTGTTTAAGAAGGGGTATTTTTCTTTTAATATAATCTCACTTCATTATGCTAGAAAAATTTACGAATATCTAGATTAGACTGCGTCAAAATAAAAAAACTTTTTTTTTTTTTGAGTAAATACATCTAAAAAGTTTCTTTGTTAGACCAAAAAAAACCTTCTAAAAGATGAGCTTGATATCTTGAAAATTGAGCTGGCGCATGGGGGGGGGGGTCCCCTTTCCCATTCAAAATACATTGAAAAAAAACTTTTTTCTGTATTTTCATTGTAAATCGTCAAAAAAATTTTTTTTTAATTTTCCTTTTTGATATTTTGTAGGAAATTGAATTCTTTGCAAAAAAAAATCTATTTCATTTTTTCGCTAAAATGCATAGGAAAAAAGTTACAGGGCTTTAAAAAACGAAAATTATAAAAAGTCAAAAATAACTTTTTTTTTGTTTTTCGACAACAAATTATTTTATTTCGTAAAATTCTTCACTTAATTTATCTATATTCAGTCTGCCAATTATATCTAAATTTGATCTATATATAGAAGAAAAAAAAATATATTTATTTATATTATATTTTTAAATTATAGGGGAGGGGGAGGGGGGCAAAATGGGGTACTTAAGAAACCGTTATGATTTTAAGGACAAATATGCTGATTTTTCTCGTTTTCAGTCGTAATTGAAGGAAAATAATCAAATTTCAAGTTGCCTTAGAAAAAAAAATTTTTTTTGCGGGCAAAATGGGGTGCCCCCTGAAAAAGTGAAAAAAAAATTTCATTATCCGAAAATGAAATGTCGTTAAAAAAATAACATTTTCTTATCGATAGATGTCAAGTTCCCTTGAGAAGATTCTAATTTTTGGATCTCCCGGTGAAAAATTTTTTGACAGTTCTCACGCAATTCCAAGCAATAGCACGAAAAAAAACATTCGTAATTTTTTTGTACTCTCTTTCTTGGTTTAGGGATTCAGGAAAATTTTTTCAAGTTGAATGATCTTGTAGGCCTGAAGATCTTATTTTTTAAATTAAATATCTCACAAGCCCACCAAATGATTTTGAAGAAATCAGCGGCCTCTGACACAGTTTTCTGAGCATTGATAATTAAATCATGACATCAAAAATTATCCGAGAATAAATTTCGAAGTTATTTGAAAAAGACATTCTTTTAGAATGGTTAGTTTACACAGAAAAAAAGATTCACTTGAGCCAAGAAAATATTTTTCTTCCTAATTATTTCCTTGAGCGAAAAAAAAATTTTTTTTTTTGACACAAGAAATTTCACTTATTCCAACAAAATTAACTCTCTTGTTTTAAGAAATATGTATCTTGATCCAAGAAAATTTATTTAAGTCAAGAAAATCTTCTTGTTTTGAGAAAATTCAGCCTCTTGCTCCAAAAAATTAAATATAAAGATAGAAGTAAATTTTCATTAATATTTTTATTGATTAACATATCAAATGGGAAGATCAAATAATGTTGAATCATTTTTTTTTTATTTAATATGTATAATTGCACGTTAAAATAATATAAAATGGGTATCAAATATTCAAGAGAAAAATTTTCTCAAGGTGAGAAAATTTTTTTCTCAGCTGAAGTAGGTGGCACTGCTTCCCTAAAATATCTAAAAATCTTGATCAAATGTAAAAATTTATTGCATCAAGTATTTATGATAATTTGAATTAAGAAAAAATTACTTTCACCAAGAATAGAATTTCAAGGAAAATTTTTATTTCGGGCAACACAACTTCAGTCTTCCTTCAGGCACCTGAAAATTTTCTTGAGCCACGAATTTTGTTCTCCAGTCAAGAAATTTTTCTTTCTGTGTAAGATTTTTCTTCGACACATTAGAGGTTTACACTCACATACACACACGCCGACAGATATCCTCGTAGAAATATTAAGAACTAGTTCCTAGGACCTTAAAAATGTGAAGATCAAATTAGAACTTGATTTTCGAAAACTGGCATGGAACCAATGACTCCCCGATTTTTTTTTTTTTTAATCATTCATTTGTAAAGCGAGAACTTAAAAATTTAGAAAAAATAATCGTAGATATGAAAAAAAATTTATTATGATGCACAATTACGATAAAAATTACTGTAAGAAAAGTAAGAAAAAAAAAATTTTTTTTGTTTTTTTAATTAAAAAATTTTTTTTTCTTTTAAATTGTAGGAAATGAAGTTAAAATATATTTTAGGAAGCTGAAAGAGCTTTTTGGATAAAAAAAACTTTCTTACGAAATTTTGGGGGTACCCCATTTTGCCCCCCCACCTCACCTATATAGGGCATTCCATGCCAAATCGACCACTTTTGAACCCGACCCTTTTCGATTTTCTAAAATTTTGGTATCTTTCTCTACCCTATTGAAAACAATAGAATTTTTTATTGTTTATAGAATTTTTAGATACGAAAATAATAAAATACGAAAAAATAATTTAATGTATCTTTTAATTTTTTATCTAACTTTCTTGGAAATTAATCAAATGTTATCGATGATTGTCACTTTTAATTTATGTTTTTATTTTTTTTTTCTCAGATTTTAAAGTATTCAAAATCTTCTAGAAAATTTTCAGAGTGGTATAACAAAAAACAAACATTCAAAAAAAAATTTTTTTTTTCATTTTAAAAAAAATCGAAAATCAAAAATGTCAATCATCCCGAAATTTTCGTTTTTTTTTCGAAAATTTTCAAAAAAAAACGCTGAATATGAATGCGAATTATTATTTTTATTTTTTTTTCTAAAAAGTACATTTAAAAAAAATTTTTCAATAAAAAAATCATCCCAATAAGTTAATTTTCAAAAAAGTTATGGTTATTTAACAAAAAAAAGCTGTCTTTTTTAAATAACTCGTAACTTTTTTTTGGTTGGGTAAAAAAATTTGAAAAAATTCTGAAAATTGTTTTCAATAGGGTAGAGAAAGATACCAAAATTTTAGAAAAATCGAAAAGGGTCGGGTTCAAAAGTGGTCGATTTGGCCTGGAATGCCCCATATATAATATAAAAATATAATATAAATAAATATAATTTTATTTTCTATATATAGATCCAATTTAGATATGATTAGCCGGCTGATTATAGATAAATTAAGTAAAGAATTTTACGAAATAAAATAATTTGTTGTCGAAAACAAAAAAAAAAGTTATTTTTGACTTTTTATAATTTTCGTCTTTTAAAGCCCTGTAACTTTTTTCCTATGTATTTTAGCGAAAAAATGAAAGAGATCTTTTTTGTAGAGAATATAATTTCCTACAAGAGAACGAAAAAGAAAATTTGAAAAAAATTTTTTTGACGATTTACAATGAAAATACAGAAAAAAGTTTTTTTTCAATGTACACGGAGAAAAAAACATAGGGATTTTTCCTATTTTTCCAATGCTAACATAGGAATTTTTCCAATGTTAACATAGGAATTTTTCCAATGGTAACATGGGAATTTTTTTATTATTAACATAATAGAAATATCCATGTGACACATAAAAAATTCATTTATCACTAAAATTTATGTATATGTAATATAACGCGGTATATTGCCACGATTTTGTCTACAGTTCTTAACGGATCTAAATGAAATTAGACACACATATACTTCAGAAAATTACCTCAAATGAGTTCCAAGATAGGCACAATTGGTCTACTAGTTTAGGATTAGTAGGCATTTAAAAATTTTTAAAATTACAAAAATCATAAAAATTGCGAATGTTAAAATAATGAAAAATAAACACATATGATGGTTTGATTTGAAAATAATTAACAAAACTCCTTTCATTGTTAAAAGTTTCAGTATTTATTATTCGACAGAATTTTTTTAAAGTTGAAATCTACCTTCTATCTTGGGCATAGCCGTATGGCACTTTTTTTTGTAATGACTTTATTGAGTCGCAACTTCTGAAGAAGAATATAGATATTTTATTTTTATAATATTTTTTTAATTTTTATAAAATTTTACGTAATTTTATGAGAATTCATAAAATCTCTGGTCGTGGATCAAAATTTTGATTTCTCAAATCTTAAAAAATGTTATAAAATTTTATGAAAATTCATCAAATTTCACGAAACCTTATAAAACTCCTGTCACGAATCAAAGATTTGATTCCTTACATTTTACGAAATTTTATAAAAATTCATACAATAATTGTCACGTATCAAAGATTTGATTCTTTACATTTCATAAAATGTTATAAAAATTTATACAATTTTGCAAAACTCAAGTACTTATTTTCTGGAAAATTATCAAATTTCATGTAATTCTATGAATATTTACAAAATTCTTGTCACCAATCCAAGATTTGACTTTTCCAATTGTGTAAAGAGTTACAGAATGTTATTGAAATTTATGCAATTTTATAATATCAAGGTTCAAAATTTTACGAGGTTTTATAAAATTTCATATAATTTTGTTAAATTTTCTAAAATATCAGGAAATTTCTGTTTTTGTACACTGAAAAAAATAATCGGTAAAGGCCACCGATTGGTAATCGGTAGAGGTTACCGATTTTTTTTCGGTAGAGACAACCGATTAAAATCGGTAGAAATTACCGATTGAAAATTGGTAGCTGCTACCGAAAAAAAAATCGGTAACCTCTACCGATTTACATTTACCGAAGAAATAGTTTTTGGGGCCTATAACTAAAGTATAGATAACATGTCAACATGATTTTCATGTGACAGGAACATGGTTTTCATGTGGCAGACAATCCTTTATTAATAAATTGATGTAACGTTTTCATTGTAGTCGCTTTTTGTTACTATTGCAACCACTTTGGTAACGATTACCATCATGGGAACGGTTAGATATTATTAATTAAAATTTGTAAAAATATTGATTAATGAAATTTTCGGTGATAAACATTTTGACAGAAGCGTACTCAAATGAAAGGTCTCCTGATTTTACACTTATTCAGGGTCAACCGTTTTCCTAATTTTTTTTATTAATTAAATTTACTGAGACACATTAACTCCCACTGGATGATTTAATAAAAGCATATTTTTGGCTGTAAAGTGGGAACGAAATTTCACAAATAATTCATAGTTTGATCGCATGGTATTTATCCAGTAAGTAATGAAAGGAATGAAAGACCATGTGTATAAGAGTATACTGGCTCACAGATGCAAGGCTAGAACATCTCTGTTGTCTGATTCTGAGCACTACTGATGTTACTGATATGGTTACCGTAGCTACTAGTTGATATAGACAAGTATTTATTGCACAAAATAGAAGTTCTTCTGACGCCTTTGCTTCCGTGAACAACATTAGGTCCTGGTAACGGTAAAAAAATCTGGTTAGGGTAACGTAAAACATAACTGAAACACACTGATAGAAGGATTTGTTTATAATTAAAAAGATTTGTTAATATTTAACAAATAATTTATTAGAAGCCATTTGTTAGTCCTTAAAAAATATTCCTTAGTATTTAAAAAGATTTATTAATATTTAATAAATGAATATCAGATTTATTAAATACAAACAAATCATTTTAAATACTAACAAATATTTGTTCAATACTAAAAAGTGGTTTCTAATAAATGATTTGTTAACTATTAACAAATATTATTTAATACAAGCAAATCCTTTTATCAGTGTACGCACATGGCCAGATGAGCTCATTAAAAAATATCTTTTAAATTGGAACAATACTATTGTTGATTAAATTCCTTTCTTAGTAGTATAGGTATGTAACGGTAGGTAATTTAACTTAAGGGCATTCTCCCTAAATTGCCATTTGAAAATTTTTCTACCGAAGCGCCGTCTGGTGTCAGAATGTAGCACTAAAATTCTTAAAATTGAATTAAATTAATAATTAATTTTATAATTAAGAAAAAAATAGGGGAATGAATTTGGTCGTTAGAAAAATTAAAATGCTACAATTTGATAATAATTGAAGATAGTAAAATTTAAAATATACTTACATAAAATGAAAAAAAGTAAATTGTAGGTTAAACATGGGAAAAAAATGTCATGTGTAAAATAATTATTTAAAAAAAAACTATTACCATTCACTAAAAAAGAAATGATCAGCTCCGTGTAGAATTTTTAGGAGATTTTAATCACATTTTAGTTAAATTTTAAACAATAATATTAATTAAATAGTTTTATGAAAACCATTTCCAAGTTTCAACATAAACAACAGTATCGTACATATTATGAGGTCCCAAAGGGATCCCAGTGTAAAAAGCGGGAAGTTAAAAATTTTCAAAATTTGTGGATAATGCAGTTCGCAAGTTACACTCAAATGTAGTTACCATGGGATAGAGAGAAGCAATGTTACCAATAAGCCCTGGAACGGAAGTCATTCATGTAATTTGAATTTATCACCAAATATGGTGAGTTATACATACTTTATTTATTCATATTTTCTAGATAATGTTTATTTTATAAGGCATGCATATAATGCAATATTCTAGACTAAACAAACGATCGTTTTAAATAAATTTTCACTTCGATTAAAGAAATTTTTTCTTTGAGCATAGTTTTAAAATATCGCATCAGCATAAGTTCCCAAATTGTTTAAATAATATTTTCGAGATTGGCGAAGAAAATTTGAAACTTCACTGGCAGATTTTTATTGAGCTAAGAAAATATTATTATCCAAAAAAAAACTTTTTCTTGCTCAAAACAACGGCCTTTTCAAAATTTTTTTTGGTTTTAATAAATTCATTTTTACTGAGTCGAGTTATGATCAATAAAATTCATTTTTTTGTAGATATTTTTTCCACTTTTAGCTGGAAGTCATTTTCTAGTTTATTCTTATTACTTACAACCAAGCTTTCCTTAATAGTGATATCAAATTGTAAGTCGGTAGTCATAACTTTATAATTTAAAGTTATCTAAAGTATGAATATTCTTTACCAGAAAATATGTAGTACAACGAATTTAAGAGAGTAAATGTTATAATAATATTTTTTCACTCAAAAAAATGATGGAAGGTCAAATACTATATATATATATATACCAAGGATACTATATATATATATATATATATATAACAAGGATACTAATAAAAATGATAAAACTACCGATAAAAATAATAAAGATAAACCATCTGAAAAAATCAACAGAAGATAATTGATATCATTCGAATCCAGATCAAAATGAATCAATATTAGGGCAAGGTGAATTGAATGCTATTTATGAAGCTGAAATTGATAGTGACGGAGACGAAGACTCAGAACGATTTGGAAATTTCATCGAAAGTACTGAGGCAGAATTTAGTCAAGCCGAATATCAAAATTTACTGAAAGATTTTAATTTTTAATACTAAATGCATGTTAGTATATAATAAAACCGCAAGTATACAATATATCTCACTACATAATGTAGATTTATTTATTTATAGACATCAAATAATAAATCTAGAATATAGCATTATATGCATGCCTTATAAAATAAACATTATCTAGAAAATATGAATAAATAAAGTATGTATAACTCACCATATTTGGTGATAAATTCAAATTACATGAATGACTTCCGTTCCAGGGCTTATTGGTAACATTGCTTCTCTCTATCCCATGGTAACTACATTTGGAGTGTAACTTGCGAACTGCATTATCCACAAATTTTGAAAATTTTTAACTTCCCGCTTTTTACACTGGGATCCCTTTGGGACCTCATAATATGTACGATACTGTTGTTTATGTTGAAACTTGGAAATGGTTTTCATAAAACTATTTAATTAATATTATTGTTTAAAATTTAACTAAAATGTGATTAAAATCTCCTAAAAATTCTACACGGAGCTGATCATTTCTTTTTTAGTGAATGGTAATAGTTTTTTTTTAAATAATTATTTTACACATGACATTTTTTTCCCATGTTTAACCTACAATTTACTTTTTTTCATTTTATGTAAGTATATTTTAAATTTTACTATCTTCAATTATTATCAAATTGTAGCATTTTAATTTTTCTAACGACCAAATTCATTCCCCTATTTTTTTCTTAATTATAAAATTAATTATTAATTTAATTCAATTTTAAGAATTTTAGTGCTACATTCTGACACCAGACGGCGCTTCGGTAGAAAAATTTTCAAATGGCAATTTAGGGAGAATGCCCTTAACCTAATCAATATGTAGTTTTTCAGTGACGTTATAGATAGACAGATAGATAGATAGATAGATAAATATAGATAAATATATTTATTTGACCTTAGAGCCAAGGCTCCCTCAAGGCCATCAATAACCAATACATTTTTATACAAGTATACAGCATTAAAATATAGCTATAATAATAGTTTTAGGTTAATAACATAATAATATAATATTATAATAACATAATAATATAATATGATAATAACAAGGTAAAGTTTTCAAGTAACTCAATACATTAATTAATTAATGAAACATTAAATCAATAAATCAATAAGCACTTTGAACCGTAGTTACAATTAATTAAATCAATGAAACAATCCCAGCCAGCATCCAAGTCAGAAAGATTTCAGTATGAAGTCTTTTAAAAAACTTCTTATAGAAGTCCTAATGTGACGTCTTAAGGAGCTCTTTTTTACGAGGTCAGAACTAAGAGCTCTTAATGAACTCATAAGTTTGGAGTCAATTTTCTGACATCTAACTGAGTCTCTTTTTTGGACTTCTTTTTGAGTTGCGTATAATGAGCTTATAGACATTATAAACAAAAACACAAATTTATTTTTAATATAAAGCTGTCAAAATCTTATTAATTTTTCATTTATTACTTTCCTGATTGAGAAATTAAATTGAAAATGATTAAAGATAATCCGAATTAAATGATTTAAAACAATTTGAATAGATTAATATATAGACATACACTTGGCATAGGTTAACTCATTTCTCTTAATCCAGGTTAATTAAATTTTTCAAAAATTTTAAATTATATTATGAAGTAATAGGCAATAATGTTAAAATCTGGTTCGTAATCAAACTAATTTAGATAAAATAATAAAATTGGATTCTAATCTGAAAAAATTATGTGAACTTTCTACATTTAAGGAGTACTTTGCATGTATCAATTTTAAACATTTTATTCGAATTTAACGATATTTTATAACTATATACTTATTTATTATTGTTGAATTTTTAATATTCATTAATTTATCTATTAGATTTTATATTGTGAAAAGTAAACAAAATTTATATAGACTATTTAAAAAAATATTACAGGTAGACTTTTGAATATTTTTTAGTATATAAATATTCGTAAAAGTTACTTTTTCTCTATCGATACACAGTATCAAATAGAATAAATAATATAGACAATGATCGCAACATTTCATCACTATATAAACTTAGCTTATAAGAATAATGAGATGTGTAACGACATATCGTTTGAACAGCGTAAGGGGTTAGGTATCGATCTAGCAGGCGCGCGACTCGGGTTCGAATCATAGTTACGGCAATTGCGATTTTCACTTTCTCTCTTTAAACCGACAATATTAGGTCTAACTAAAATAATAAACATTCGAAATCAGCATCGGTGCTTCATGAAACTCTGAATTATTTTTCATAATTTACTTTTATTATTATTATTATTATTATTATTATTATTATTATTATTAATATTATTTTTGTTGTGTTCTTATTATTGTTATAATTATAATAGCGTATAGAGATCAAAAATCATTCATTTGTGCGAGTTCAGAAAAAAGAGCTCTTTAGAGCTCGTTTTGATGAGTTCTTAAAGTCTACAATAAGCGGCGCATTCGACTTCTTCAGAAGGTCTTAAAGACGTCTTTTAGACGTAGACTCTGACGCCTAAATCAGAAATCTGAGCTCATTCGGAATAACTTAATACGTCATTTTGCTATCTGGGATAAGATAATAATTTAATAGTTTAATTGTCTTTTTTTATACTGAAATAATAATATGACAAATTACTAAAGGTAACTTATTAGAAATATATTTTAAATTGGAACAATATTATTATTTATCAAATTCTTTTTGAAACAATATATGACGGTAGGTAATTAATTTTAACTTAATCAAAATACGGTTTTCCAGTGACGTCATGCTGAAATAATGACATTGTAACTAACTACAGGTACTCATTAAAAATATATTTTAAATTGGAACAGCAATATTATTTATTAAATTCTTGTCAAAACAATATATGACGGTACACGGAAAAAAGTAAACTGTAATATTTACTCGGATTCCGGTTAATTTTTATAGTTTCAAACAGTAAAGCGGACATCCAGGTGGCAAAAATATAAATATTACAGAACTTAATGTAGAAAGTATAAAAGCCACAATTTATAATTTAATATCCAAAATAAGTGATTAGTAGCTGTCACTATAGTAAATAACGACTCTTTCATCTTAAAAAATTACAGTTTCAAACAGTAAAAATTGCCATTTCAATATATAGTCCATATTATGAGGAGAAAGGGAACTTAGATGAAAGAGAAGGGGGTCTCACTCTGGGAGAATTTAATATTTGAAAAAGTAAAAATTATACTTTTAAAATATACATTTTACAAGTCCAAGAAAGTCAATAATTACAGTTTGATTTTTAGCGTTGCGTTTAAAATTTATACCATTTTACTTTGTAAATATTGACGTTGCTTGTATTAGAAATTTACTAACTTTATTTTATATTTTTTACATATCATAAGATCATTTTTTAGGTACCAAATGATAAATATCAAAAAATATCAAATACGCCTGAATTCTTAATTATTATACTTAAACATTTTAGACATTTACATAGCGAATATTACTGTTTGAAATAGTATTTTCTTACATGTAAAGAGTAAATTGTAAAGTTTAAATGGTAAATATTATAAAGTGAAAAGTAAAATCACGATTTTACTGTTTGAAATGGTAATTTTTAGCAGTTGATCATTACTTATTATAAATCGACTATTATTTATTACAGTTTACTTTTTTCCGTGTAGGTAAATTAATTTTAACCGAATCAATATATGGTTTTCCAGTGACGTTATTCTGAAATAATAACATGGCAACTAACTATGAGTAATTTATTAAAAATATATTTTAACTTGAAACAAATATGTAATTTAGGTAAATTGCGTTCATCAATGATTAATATTTATAGGAAAAGGATCCTATAAATACCGAATCATGTAAAACGATCCTTCAGTCGACTGCAAAACGTCCTCAAATCAATCCAAACTTTTCATAAGTCAATAATTGATCCTGTATTAAAATGGGTTGTTTTAATTCGAAAACTCTAAGCCGTAAAAGCTTATTAAAATTATTTGAGAAGAATAACGCAGCTACAATTATTTACGGTGAATACCGAAAAATAATGGGCATGGATCTGAGTGGATTTCTACGTCTTTCTGCATCTATTGAAATCTTCCAAGGAAGCCAACGTGAAGAAGAAGAAGAGCTCTTCGAACACAGCCGCGTTAATTTGTCTAATGGAACGGGCTTATATATCCCTACTAACGCAAGCTACATCGACGGCTTTAAGGATCCTCAAGCTTACATCGTAACAAGGACTCCCAATTCGGAAACCACAGCTTACAATTTTTGAAGGATGATATGGCAGCACCGAACCGAAGTCATCGTCATGCTTGATTACCCTAGAGAAAATCAGTTTTCCGCTTTGTTTTGGAATTCAGATGAAGAGTCATTGCTCCAATTTGGAAAGCTGAGCATCAAGAAATTCAGAGCTTATCAGAACCATTAAAGTTTTGAGATCTTCAGAATACTTATAACACATGAAGATGGAGCTACGTTGTATGTGAACTACTTTTTATTCAAGAACTGGCAGCGACAAGATTTCTCGCCCTCAAAATATGACGTACTAGATCTAATCTTCATGGTGGGTCTTTATAACAAATCGGTAGTAACGCCAGAGGCTCTAAAAGGCTATAAGAGTCCTATAGTAGTTCATTGTAGTGACGGATTGCAGCGATCCATGGTGTTTTGCACTGTCAATATAGGTATATCATCTATTTCAAAGAGAGGTAAAGTAAATTTATACTCTATAGTTTCGAATCTGAGAAAGCAAAGGTATAATTGCTTGTACGACGCAAACGACTATGACTTGTGTTACTCTCTTTTATATTACTATTGTATGTATTATATGTAAACAAATGTTATTTTTTTTTATTTATTCATTTACGGTCACTTTAGATCACCTAGATTGTTAACGACCGCGCGTACAAATTTATACTCTGTTTATAGCATGTACACAGAAAAAAAAATTAACTTGATTCAAGAGAAAAATTCTTGAACCAAGAATATAATTTTGAAGAGGGTAATTGTCTTGAATCAAGACGAGAAATTATTGAATTAAGTAAAATTTCCTTAAATCAAGAAAAATTTTCTTAAATCAAGAATTTTTCTACTCAAACCAAGAATATTAAGCTCTTCAAAAATATATACTTGATTCAAGAACATTTTTTTTTTCTGTGTATATGTTAACAGCATTCAGCCTCAATTTCTCTATAGTGAAGTTCAGCCATAGATAAATTAGTTTAAGATTTAGTTGTAGTAATCTAATTATTAGTTAAGAGTTTTCAATCTATACGTAGATATATAAATCTATGGTTGTGTAATGAACATGTAAAAGTTTTGTTAAATCTATACTAATATTATAAAGAGGAAAAATTTGATTGTTTGTTTGTTTGTTTGTTTGCATTGGATAGGCTCCAAAACTACTGAACCGATTTGAAAAATTCTTTCACTGTTGGAAAACTACACTATTCCCGGCTGTCAAATCATGGGGTTACATAGGCTATCATATATTATGAATAATTCGAAAATTTTTGTTAGATACCCGTGCGAAGCCGGGGCGAACTGCTAGTATCTAATAAAATTAAGACTTCAATATGTAACTTCTTTTGTTATCCTTTCTTAATAACCCTTTCATTTGCAAATTATTTAGAACTTTCCTGTACTTTTTTATTGAAACTTTGAGTTTCAAAAACTTTAATGGATAGGATTTTAGACTACCATGAGTCTGTTTGTTTTCAAAAGTTTCATAAGGAGACTCATACACAGTAAAAAATTTTTCGTCATTTTGTACAGTGTTAAAATTTGTGTGTTGAATATTACACTTTAGTGTGTAGAATTTAACATTCTAGTGCGTTAAATCATCAAATCAACACATGAGAATGTTAAATTCTATACACTAGAGTGTAATATTCAACACACAAATTTTAACACTCTACACAATGACGAAACATTTTTTACTGTGTATATATGCCAATCATATACCAAGTTTATGAAGGGTTGAATTAAAAAGTAAGACTATGTAAGACATGCAAAGTACTCCTTAAATGTAGAAAGTTACTTACGTCACTTCATCGTGAACGGCAAACAATTGTTAATTATGTGCTCAAATGTTCAATCACAATCGATAATGACTTTTGACCTAGAATTGCGAGTGGTTAATAATCACTGATGGGCGTAGCCCAAAAAATATTTTGCATGACTCGAGGCATCAGAGTATGCTTACAATCGAAATATCTTGTAATATTATAAATATTATAAATATTATATTCCCCTCTTGACAACTAATAAATAAAGATACTATTTTAAAAAATGTTTTTTTAAGATAGACACTTATAATGTTCGTTGTAGGGAAGAAGAAATTATCTTCGAAATTACAGCTAGTTGATCCTTGCACAAGAATGTCTTACAATCTTATCATTGGGTCTAAGGAATACGGAGTATTACAGGCAATACTCGTTTCAATCATAAATAATATTACGATATTAATTCTTATTAGCATCCAGTCATAGATAAGTTAAAAGGTATTAATCTATAAATAGAAATAGATATGTATGGTTATGAAATGAGCATATAGAACTTTTGTTAAATATATAATAAAATTAAGGATTTAATGAATAATAAAAAAAAAGATTTAATATTCAACTTTCCTTATTATCATTTTTTCAAATATTCAGCATTTTGTGACAATTAAAATTTTTTAACGTAAGAATAATAGTTGTTGCCCTTTATTTTACAATGGATTTTATGTAATTAATTTTCATGTATTTTTTCAATATTTAGTTTTAATTTTTCTCTAATAACCGTCCAGTTAAGATAAGTTAGCTTAAAATCAAAAACAATTTATGAATAAAAAATCTATTAAATAAACATTTTCTCGTGGACTGAATTGTGAATCTAAACCATTATGGAATCCACCGGAAGACACACAAAAAATTTTATTAAAATCGGTCCAGCCATTTAGGAGGAGTTCAGTGACAAACACACGCACAAAAAAAATATATATATAAAGAATAATTAATTTTGAGATTTTTTTTTGTCGAATGAAAATTCATCCTTATTTTATTTATTTTAAAAACTCCGAACACGGATGTTTTTCGGAGCGAAATTTGAAATCACTCCGAAATCACTCTGAAATCACTCCGTAAATAAAAACTCCAAATTCACTCCCTACGTGGAGTGATTAATTATTTCACTCCGGAACTCCGAGTGATGGGAGTGGAATTGGAGTGAAATTGACTCCGGATTTTTTACAGTGAAAGAGTCCAATGGTAATCCATTGCAACGATGGTCTAAGTCGATCAAGGATGTTCGTTGATATCGATATATCGATATCTCGAACTCAAAAGACTAATGAAGTAAATTTTTCGTCTTTTAAGTCAATACTCGAACACGAAATTTTTAATCGCACGCTGCATGCAAGGTACTATTGTTTTTGTTATTTAGTACTTTGTTTCTATTTAACGCGTTCTACGGAAGAAGAATAATCGTTGCTCTCTATCTTTTAATCAATGTCTCATAGTTTATTATCATGTATATTAGCAATAGGTAGCTTTTATTTAATTCTAATTAGCATCTAGTCATAGATAATTTGAAAGTTTTTAATCTATAAGTAGAAATAAAAATGTATGCTTGTGAAATGAATATGTAAAACTTTTGTTAAATGTGTTATAAAATTAAGGATTTAATATGCAACTTATTTTATTGTCATTTCTTTGAATAATATTTATGTTACTAAACATTTATCTCAATGCAGAATGAATACCTATAGAGTGTTCAAATCAAATCTCAAATCGTTTTGACTCATTTTAAATTCCTTTTTCTAATCAGAAACTTACATGTTAATTTTTCCTTAAGAGGAGAAATTGAAAAGTATTTAAAATATTCAAAAGTATTGAAAAGGATTCGAATGATGTTATTTCCTACACAGAAAAAAAATCTTCTTGAATGAAGTATATAATTTTGAAGAACTTGATATTCTTGTTTTGAGTAAAAAAATTCTTGATTTAAGGAAATTTTACTTGATTCAAGAATTTTTCGTCTTGATTCAAGACAATTACCCTCTTCAAAATTATTTTCTTGCTTCAAGAATTTTTCTCTTGAATCAAATAAATTTTTTTTCAGTGTATGCTCTTAAATTGATTTTTTTAATCAGGGAAATGTTATTTAACAAGAAGTCATTATTATGCGTTAAAATATTTATTTTATTACATTGATATTACATTATATATACATTATCTTTAATATTAAGGAAATGAAAAATTAGTATTAATTAAACCTTCGAATTTTTTAACGATAAAAGCACTTTCAGGACGTTTAATTTTTAATCCAAACTTCACATCTTGTAGAAATCCGATCTTGTCTACAATAGTGAGGTCGGGCTGTGCTTGATCAGTTTTGTCTAAAGAGTATTCTGTATATTCTCTTATATCATTAAAGGCTCCACTTTCATAATTTGACAGATCGTTAGGATACAATTCATACATTAAGTTCACGGATTTTTTCCGAAGTAAGACATCATACAGACCTCCTCTAGATTCGTTATCGAATACCAGTATACTAGTTCCTGAATATTGATTGATTTTACATATACCATCATATACATTGTTGAACGTAGTGAGTTGATATCCCGCTAATTCATGAACTTGCAAGTGGCCTTGATATGTATTATTAACTAAAAGTACATTATCTCCAACTATGTAATGATTTTGTTCTGGTCCTTTGAATTCATTATTTACCATTACTATTTTCTTTCCAGTTATGTTATAAGCATGATAATAAGCGGGAAAATGATTGTTTTTCAAAATAATTACCGACGCTTTTATAACACAAGGGTTGTCCGCGGCCACAATGATAAGATTACTTAGTTGAATGGTATCTTCCGCCAATGAATATTCATGCAAGTCAGAGCAGTTGAGATATCGAATGATTTGACGTTGAGGCGGCTTCGGTGCATTTCCGTTGTTAACTATAAAATCACCCACTGAATAAATGGAAAAAAATTCAAATATTAGTTATATTCCTAATAAAACGATAAAAGAAATTTTATTTTTGATTGCTAATACAACGAAAAGAAATAAAATGCAATTTGCTGAATATGAGGTCAGTTTGGCGGAAAAAAATATTATAAATTCAAAATAAGTTAATTAAGTTTAAGAAAAAAAATGAAGAAAGAAGTTCATTGCACGCCTCATAAGCGAAGCGAATGAAATAGTGCTCTACTCTCGCCTTACGAAAATCAAGTGAGAACTAAAATTGTCTCTACTTATTTTCTATTGCATTTGTAGAACAATATTTACACATTAATGTCACAGAAAAACAGTACTTTCAACACTTATGACATTTTTAAAAGACATTTTGCTAATTCAATGTAGTTTAATTATAATTAGCAATAAACTAGAATCTACTTATCGTTTGTATGACTGTATCTATGTAAATAAGGTTCGTCTACAACACATGCGCAGTACCTTTCTTTTCTGGATAGACAATGGCGCGAAAGACTTAAAAGTATTTGTATTTTATTTCAATCAATTTTATTATGGAAAATTAGATTATGAGGCGTGCATTTTTGGATTTTTCAAACTTTTTTGATAACTACTGAAAAAAAAATAATTTACTTTGCTGACTTTCAGAGAAACAATAAAGAAAGAAGAATATATTTTTGATTACTAATGCAAGAAAAAAAAAAAATTTGCACGGCACTCATATTTTGATTTATAACAACCGAAAAATTCACTAATTGATGAAATAATTTATTTTATGTGGTGGATTCATAAACCTGTCAATAGAAATTTGATAAATTTTTGTTGATATTCTTTCGTAAAATACATTTATATTGTTGAATTGATACTTGATAAACTAATAATATTTTGTATACTAATTAATAATTATAGCGGTCTTATTTATTTCAAAAATTAAATTATTACGAAATAAAATTATTTATAGTTTAGATTTTTTAGTACTCTGAAAAACTTTTTTTATATAACTCCAAACATTGAATTTTTGGATTTCAATAATTTAAGAAAATGAAGAATTGTCAACAAAAAGATTATAAAATTTTTATTGACAGTTTCATGAATCCACCACATAAAATGAAAATAAAAAAACAAAATTATTTTATTTATAAGTGAATTTTTCGGTTGTTATATTTCAAAATATGTAAAATCTAATTTTTAACATAAATATCATTAATATTACGCTGTACAGGCTTTAAATTAAATCATTTTAAGAATCTGCAAGTTTTATGAATTTCGAGGTTTAAAATCGGCTGATTTAACGAGTTACCAAGTTTAGAAATGGCCGATTTTAGCGATTTCTAAATTTTAAATCAGCTAAATTCAAGTTGTCAGGTTTTAAATTTTCAATATTTAGCGATCGTCATATTTTAAAATTCGTGATTTTAAATATTCTCAGTTATAATGTAACGTTGTTTTAGATGTTCAAACTTTTAGTTTATCATTTTTTTAATTGGGAATATTTTTAATAATTCTTTTTTTTTTAATCCGATATTTTTAGATTAATGACGTTTTATTAATGCTTTTTTAACTGTTCATTTTTAAAAATGAATTCATTTAGAAATTTTATTATTTACAGTTGGCTGTCTTTTTATTTGTCACATTTTAGTACAGGTATAATTTACTTTTGACTTTATTTGTATTTTTAAAATTTTTATAATATCATTTTTTATGGTTTGCTTATTTTACAAATTGGAAAATTTCATATTTTCCAATTTTAGAGTTTAGAAACGGCCAAATTTATTGATGGCCATAAATCCTTAAACTTATAAACTGACACAAATTAATGTCCAAGATTGTATAATCTTTCATAATGAGTTACATTACTGGCTTTAAAGACAAAATACAGACAGAATATATTTCTGTTAACAAATGCAACAAGAGGAAAAAATCAAAATAAAAGTTTCGAAATATTTTTTAAAGACAATTATTACTTACATGCATACTCGACGAGCGTAAGGAACACAACAATAACTACTGTTTTCCCGAACATTTTCCTGATGCTTTTAAAACTGGAATGCGCTCTCCGCCCTAGTGGATCGGCTTTTATATGATTTATTATCAGTATATACTAACGTCACTTAAACGGTAAACAATTCTTAATTATGTACTCAAATATATTCAACTAGCCGTTACCCGCCCGCTTCGCGTGGCGTACAATATACGCCATGCTCGAAAAATATTAATTTTGTTATCTAACTACGTAAGTAGTTTTATCATAAATGAATTTTATGAAATTTACACACTCAGATAATAAATTAGGGCATTATAAATTTATATGAGTTAAAAATAATGATTGACACAGCTTTCCACATCACCATGGAGGTACTGTGTCATGCGATGCGTCCTTTTACATGGCGGGATCCCCAGTAGGCCTACACCATGGATAGATTTGAGCATGAATGTCAGGGTTTGAAATATGTTATTCATATTCAATTTAAAAAAATTTAGATTAAATATGAAAAATTCAAACTCAGGCTATCATGTTCACGTCTATGAAAATTAATTTAGCAGATGTTTAATAATTTTAATAGCTTTTTAACAAATAAATTATGGCAAAAAAAATTATTAAAAAAAATTAACATCTATAAATTTTAACAAATTAAAAATGCAGTTTTTTAAAAATAACTTTTTGGAATAAATTTGGCGGGTAACGGCTAGTTATTTATAAATCTAAAACTATCAGAAATATTTATTAATTAATAGTATTCTCAAAAGTATAAAATTAAATACTTAAAATTTCTTTATACACGACGTTTTTGGTTTTTCCAATTGGCTGAAGAATGACTAAGTTGTCAGGTGAACTTACTCTTGAGCATGCCACGTAAAGTTGACCATGAGAGAAACAATCATTTCTTAAATCAATTCCAGCCATCTTCAAACTCTGCCCTTGTGCTTTATTAATTGTCATAGCATAACAAACTTTAACAGGAAATTGCAGACGTTTGAATTCAAAATGATAGTCTGATGGAATTAACGGAATTCTTGGAATGAATACAGTTTCTCCTTGATATTTTCCGGTGATAATTGTGGCCTCAATAACATTTTTGTGTAAGATCTTGACTTGGAGCCTAGTTCCATTACATAATTTTGGAGGGTTTAAATTTCTGAGCAACATTATTGGGGTGCCAATCTTGAGATGAAGAACATGAGGAGGTATTCCTGGTGGATTAAGAGTATGTAAGAACTCTACAGGGTAGTGAACAACGTCTTCGTCCTCCATTACTGTGTCTACCGACTCATATCTTACTTGCTCAGTTGGCAGTTGCTCCAGTAAAAAGTTATTAATAGAATTAGCTTGTTCATTAGTTGGAGTGAGAATAGCTCTCTCTTTTAACCATGAACTGCAATTTTCTCCAGCCTTGTCAATATTCGGGTATATTTTTTCAGTCAAGGTGATTAAATCTGGGACAATATCACAACGAATGCAAGAAACATTTATTTTTCCGTCTTCTTCTGGGATCTTACCGTCACCTATGTCAATGAGTACTTTCGAAAACTCCTCAGCTTGTGGATGTGGTTGAAGATGAACACGCATATTGATAGTCAAAGATAGAACTTTTACCGAAGGCCATAAAAAGGATGACTTGATACAGGCTTGAATTTCATCAGCGCGTGTTCCTCGTGGTACAACAGGCAATGTTTGTCTGAAGTCACCAGCCAAGAGAACAACTACTCCTCCCATAAGTTGGTTGCAACCTCTGATGTCTTGGAGCGTTCTGTTCAGAGCTTCAATAGCTTTTTTGTGAGCCATTGTGCACTCATCCCAGATAATTATTTTTGTTTCTCTTAGTACATGAGCTATATCACTTTGTTTAGAGATGTTACAAAGTGGGGACTCAGAATGACACAAATTTAGAGGTAATTTAAATGCAGAGTGAGCTGTTTTGCCTCCATCAATCAAAGTCGCAGCAATTCCTGAGGAAGCAACAGCTATAGCAATTTTTTTCTCACTTCTAATTTTTGAGAGCAACAAATTGATTAAAAAAGTTTTTCCAGTGCCACCTGGAGCATCAAGAAAATATAATTGCTCAGAATTAGAAATAATCGAATTCAAAATTTTACTGTAAACTTTTTTCTGTTCTAAGTTTAACTTAGGAACATTTTCAGCTACAAATTCATTCAAATAGGTAGTGTCATAAGCCAATTCATTCAGATATTGACGATTGGTGAAAATAAATCTTTCCTCTCGTGATGGGGAGGGGAGACCGAACTGAAGAAGTGTCTTTCCCGACATTGATATAACAATATCTTCAATCAAATTGAGGCATTTGTTGTAAATAATGTCAAGCATCAGCTCGACATTTCCATCTTCTCGTTCTATCTCTCTCCTAATATCTTCAGAAAAATTGTCTCGGTATTTCTCCCATAATTTCTGTGGGTCGCCAACATGACAAAAAACTAACATGATGGCAAACAGCTCACGGATTTTGAACGGAGAATCAGAGATGCAAGCTTCTTCTAGAGTGTGATCCCAATTAGCATCATCTTCGAGAAGACCTAGTGCTCTACATGCTGCTTGAAATGTTGGCTGAATTACTCCATCAACAGTTTTTAAAGCAGAAAATGATACTGGACCTCGAATCTGATGTAATAGAAGACGCAGATAATAACACTCGGCATTACCGGGATGAACGGTATACACTCTACCTAAAACATGATCTTTCTTAACTCCTAAATAACCTGGAACATCCTTACCTTTTTCCGCCTTTCAAAGTGGTTGTTCTTCCATACATAGTAAGCCGGAACTTCAAAGTATAAAAGAGTTTTTGCAAAATTATCACAGTTGCAAAGTTCAAAAAAAGCCATTAGAGTTGTCTTTGGTGGATTAACAACTTTATCAATTACATTTCCTTCTGTGAAGTAAACTCGTTGACCGTTTTCAAGATGTACAGCAAGATGCATGACAGAAGGAAATCTGTCATGAATAGAAAAACAAAGTATGCGCCAAACCGCTTCAGAACTACTAATGTAACGTCCTGCTTGGTACTTTTTCACCTCATCAAAATCCTCAACGGTAAACGCTGCTTGGTCAGATCCTTTATTAAGGTAGTTACAAATGTATTTAATAGACTTAACAGAATTACAATATTCCACATTAATATGAGCTTTAAAAGTACGGGACAGAACGGGATTGTACGGGACTACCCATCTATTGTCAACTTCAACTCCGTTAAGGGTTATTTTCATTCCACCATCTGCTGGAGATTGTCTGCGATACTGAGGATAGCCATCGTCTCCAGTGACAGTTTCTTTTAAAAATGCCTTAGGATATCTTTTAGTACACTTTCCTTCAACCATACAGGGTGACTTTGAGTTGAAAGAACCACATGGACCATGAATCATGGTTGATTTTATGATTTCAAAAAGATCTGGATCTAGGTTAGGATCAGGTAATTCAGCGCTTATAATTTGGTCAACAGACTCAGATCTTATTTTTTCTTCCAACCACAGTAGAATGTGAACATGAGGAAGTCCACGTTTCTGCCATTCGATAGTGTACATGTGACATTTTGTTTTACCAAAAATACTACCCACTGTAAGAAGCTTCATCATATGTTTTACTTTTACATTAAAAACTCTCGCTACAATGTCATGTCGATCATGTGATTTTTGACCTTGACGCAAAAGCTCTGTTATTTCTGGCCACTTGGGATTGCAGGTGAAAGTAATAAACAAATCTGGCCGTCCATAATGTCGAACATATGTCATTGCATCCTGAGTTCGCTCATGCATATAACGGGGTCCACCAGTAAAAGAAGAAGGTAACACAACCATTTTTCCGATAGTTGATGATTGTCCATCATTTTTCGTCAAAGCATCCTTTAAATGAACATATTCCTCACTTCTCAGCTTTTTTTGGTTATTACGGATCCAGTTAAGTCGTTCAGTCTCAATTTTGGCATACATGTCTACTAAAAATTGATTTAAAAGATTACGAAATAATAATAAGCAACCTTCTTCACCATCGCGTTCCATAATCCTGAAGCTGTAAAATTCTGAAGCTGACACGGTTTTATTGAGAGGAGTCTTAGTCTTCTCATCACGCTTCGGAATATTAATGTGATATCCATCTTCTCCATAACAAAACATCAATGGGTATTGCAAAGCATCATAAGCACGGTGTGTCTCGCTGATTCGCACGACTTGATTGCTTCTGCTTTGGAGAACGATATCTCGTTTTTCAAAATCCTGCCCAACGATAAGGACAGCTACTTCCCTAGCTTGAGGAGCATTAAAGCGGCCTTTATGTTCACCAGAAGGTTTTCGATCAGCATTAATCACGACTTTGAACTCCTTTTGACCTTTTGGAACTGAATCTATTGCAACTTTAAAATCAAGAATATACTTATTGTGATCATGAAGCATCATCTGCAATTGATGAGTTAATTTTGAATTAATTCCAGGATAAATGCCACAACGAATATCTCGTTCACTATCATCATCACCAACAAAATATATTTGAAGAAAAGAAGGCTGTTGATCAGAGCTAGCCATTAAACTCCCTATTCTGTGGTAGACCTGTCCTTGAATTTTAAATGTTGGCATAAAATTACCTTCACGTACCTGCTTTCCTCCGAAAGACGTCATTTGAAAGCATCCATTATACTTACGAATATTAGAAAAAAAATGTTCTGATAATGGATGCTGATGAGTAAGTAAACTATGTAAGGGTTCAGGATAAGGACCAAGCTTAGACAGTTGAACTTTACCGCTACTGCAGCACATTCCTTCAGTTTCATCTTTCCATTTCAGAGCACGACACCAAGAGCAAGGTAACCGTGATCCAAGATGTACAATTTTGTCTTTTGAATAGTCAATTTGACAGTTGTATTTAAAACCGGAAAAAGCCTTAGAAGTCCAGGGCAATAATTTAGTTTTTGATCTTTTTTCGAGATATATAACTGAATTTTCTCTAAAAATATGTGGATTTCTGGCCTGATAATTTTTTTGAGCTTTTTTCTTAACTTGAAGATGATTTTGAACATATTTTTGAACAGCTTTTTTCTGGATCTCAGGATGATTTTGTTTGTATTGTTTAACAGCTTTTTGGTTGACTTCTTTATGGGTTTCCGTGTATTTTGAAGCAGCTTCTCTAAGTTGTTTAGCTCTAATTCTAATTTCACCTGAAAATCTTTTTCTTCGTTTTTGACCTTTTTTTGATGGTGACTGAATAGAAGAAATCGATTGATCTAAATTATATAGAACAGTATTGGAATCAATTTGAGTAAAAGATGAATTTATCGCATCGTCAGTTTGCGTGTTGATAGGACATGATACTTGAACATCAAGACGGTCTGATTGAGCAATATCATGGTTGATGGATTCAGTTAATGGAACTAAAGCGTTGAAATGACCACTATTAAAATTTCCAGTGAACATTAATCTTTTAATTCCACATAGTGCTTCGCCGAACGTAGCTACAAAGCAGTTATTTTCATAGACTTTAATTTCATACGGAAATATTTCTGATGCTGCTCTAACTTCACAAAGAGATCCATACGTATCTAACTTTGACATGTCATCAAAGTACAAATGTTTAGTTTTATAAGGTTCCCCAGATAATTGTTGAGAAAAACATTTGAACCTTTGCCAGTTGTCAAACACGTAACGAACAATTTTTTTTCTTATAACAGCACTCATTGATATAGTACCATAAAACAAAAACGATAATGAAGAAAAAAGACACGCACCATCACCAGGAATGTGGATTATTTTTAATGAATTTATAGACTCCATTAGTGTCGTAAAATTTTTGATGTGTAAATAGAAATTATAAAAAGTAAATAATGTAACTCAACTATTCAGTATTAAATAATGGAAAAATAATTTATATCAACTAAATTATCATCATAAACAAAATAATATTAAGAAATTAAAATAATAATGTATTAAAAATTTTTTAAATAATTCAATAAAATAATAATCATTAAAAACTAATTGAATAAAAATGAAAATTTTATTCATTAATTGATAATTAATTTAAATTATTTATGATGATAAATCAATTTTTTTTTAAATTCAAAGTAATATTGAAAATTAAAAATATTCAACAGAATACTAATAAATAATTAAAAACTTACGTATACTGCATAAGCATAAAAAATATTTGAAAAAATATACTTAATTAATTGATGTTCCCAGTAATAATTTAACTTGAAAATGTTATTTTTTTATAAAAATATCACTTAAATCACTTTTTCAATATAATTTTTTTGACAGTTGCTTGTTTACGTTTTTTTAATTGTGACATATGAATGAAATATTAAAGTGAACAATTCATTTGTTTTGAAGATAACTTCAAAGCTTTCAATAATAATAAATAAATAAATAACTAAATAATAAAAAAATATAAATTTTAACCAAATAAATATAAATAAACAAATTAAGTATAAATATAAATAATTAAATATATGTTCACCCATTAAAATCATTATATATTTAAAAAAAAATTTATTTAAAAAGAATTGATTTAAAATATGAACATAAATAATTTAAATTTAGAAGTGTTAATTATACATGGAAATAAAGCTTTTCATCCAGACAATTGGTCTCACGAAGTGAAGAAACAGATAATTGGTAAGTAAAAAATAATTAATTAATGTAAACATAATTATATTATTTTATTAAAATTTTTATTTTCTATTTTTTTAGTTAGTTAAAAAAACTTGTGATCATCAATCATAATTTATTATTTTTTTTTTTATAGACTACGTCGACCAAGTCAATGGGATCTACATTGTTGGCTGCACAACCATAACTAAAGTTTTTTTAAGAGATGGGCGAATTCACGAAGCCATTGGGTTTAAAGAATCTCATCAAGAATCATTCGCTGCAGCGTACGATGATGCGCGAAATGTAATTGTCATTTTTTTATTTAAATATTTTTTACAGTATAATATACAAATATGAATTTTACATACACTAACTTTTTTTATCTTCATTATAGGGATCTTTCCTCCGAGCACTTCACGACACATTTAAATTTTTTAAAGAATTTCAGGACATAATTGAAAAATTAAATGAAGAAAAATTAAAGAGGCTTGCAAAGCAGCAAGAATTGCAAATAAAATGGAAAAAGTTAAAATCATAATTATTAAAAATATCAATTCAATTTAATTGTGTAATTCTATAAAGATTTGAATTTTTTTTTAATAATAATAATCTTGATCAAAAAACAAAGAATATTGGGATCTGTATTTTTTATAAATGTAACAACAAAATATGTTCTAAGCTATTAAGGTAAAAGCTCCGATAGATGATCACGTACCAGTATATGATCACTCCGTGTATTTGTATATCTATATTCACAAATATAGGTATACAAATACATAGAGTGATCATATAATGGTACATGATCATCTATTAGGGCTTTTACCTTATATAAAAATTTTTAATTTTTTTTATATTTAATGCCTTCTTATTATCCTTTAGGAATTGAATTTTATAATTTTTTAATTAACGCCCACGCAAGGATTTGTGAGGGTGGCATTTCATAAAATTCATTCTTTACAGCTCAAAAACTCCAAAAAAATCAATCTGGCCAAGTTTCAATCCTTTAGCTGCTATAGATTAAAAGGTACAATTTCTTTTAATTTTACGCCCACGCACGGACATGTGGGGGTAGAATTTAATGAAATTTATTCTTAACAGCTCAAAAACGCCAAAAAAGCATTCTGGCCATGTTTCAAAGTATTAATAGCTATAGATTGAAATTTACGAATTTTTTCTTAATTTGACGCCCACGCACGGGCACGCCAGGGGGGTGGAATGTCACAGAATTCGTTTTTAAAAAATTTCTAAATGTAATTTGAAACATTCTGACCAAGTTTTGAACTATTAAAAGCCATAATTGAAAAATATGAATTTTTTTTCGTGAACACCCCCGCAACCCCCCTTGTGGGTGGAATTGCGTGAAATCCGTTCTTAGCTGACCTCTACTTGGCAAAAGGAATATTCCTGCCGAATTTCAAGTCTCTAGGTCTTATAGTTCCAGAGATATCGTGATGAGTGACTATCTATATCTATAGAAAGTCTCCTATATATATATAGAAGATAGTTGAATTCACTCTTAATAGAACACCACAATAATTGCCAAGTCAATTTATTAGCTGATGTTTCAGGGGGTGTACTACTCTATGGGGAGTTTTCGGGGTACTCCCCGTATAGCAAACGGTAGAGATCATCAACCCATTACGTAAACGAATGTATAGTCAAGGTCATGGACTCGGGGTGGTTTTTGTTTTGAATTTGGTGTGACGTCACTAACGTTTGCTCAAGTTCTCGCTTCCCGTCCTAAAAAAAATATTTCAGAACGGGTTCTAAGTCGCTTAATTTTCAGATCGCGTACATCCCTGTCAATACGAATGTAGATTCTACAGAACGTCTTAAAAGCGATGCGGTAAGTCTTAATATTTATATGATTTGTGTAAGATAAGTCTATAAAACTTTCCGCTAAGATATTTAAAAATTTTTAGAAAATTGGAAGGTGATTAATTTTACCCGGGTCGAAAAATTTAAACTGATTTTGAGGAAAATGATTTGCATTTGAACTTATTGATCTGTATTTGAACTTTTAAAAACATTTCCATTTGTATTTGATCTACTATTCAAATTATTTTTTATCTGTTTTAAGTCTAAACAACCTTTTAGTAAAACAATTGAGCAGCTATGAATATTTTATCCTGTTTTTAATCTAATGAGACTAAAAAGTTTGATCGGTTTTTAGTCTAGTTAATTTGGACTTGGACTTTATGTATTGTTTTCAAATTCAATATGAAATCTTATACTGTTTTTGATCTACAATTTTAATTCTAAATGTTCGGAAGCCAAAAGTCGACTAAGATAGTGACTTTTATTATTATTATTACTAAGAATTAAAATTGCGCGCATAGGCGCGCGCTTTAATTCTGACCAATAAGGAATCAGTAATCATTCTTTCGAGATTTTCGATACTAAACTAACAGTTCAATTATCAATTTTATATTATTATTATTATCGAATTCATAAAAGGTCTGTTTTTTATCTACAGGCGACTAAAAGGTTTTTGATCAAAATCCGACAAAAAATTATGAAACGTTTTGGGCTGTTTTCGACCTTGATCCGACCAAAACCAGCTAAATGATTGTGACAAAAAATGTCTGATTTTTTTCTTGAAACAATAGAAAACAATTTTATTATAACATTAAAAATGGTCTGAAGAAATTGATCTGAGTTGGGAATAGTACGGGCTAAAATAGATTAAATTCTCATATAAAATACACATAATAAAATTAAATTGAATGAAACATATTGAAAATTTTCATTTATCATAAAATAGAATAAATTTTTTGACCCGGGTAATTTAATTTTTTAGAATTAAATTTGAATAAAAACTGGAAAAAATCAAGTAATTTCTGATCTAAAATATAACAAAAACGTTTGGGATTAAAAAATATACAGCAATTTAAAAAATAAGAATATTTTGAAATAATCAACAAATTTTAAATTATTTTAAGAATAATTATAACAAATAACAATTTTTATAATTGATAAATCTTTAAACACTTAGCTTCCTAAAAATATTTAAACAATTAAATAAAAAAATACAATTAATTATTTTGACAGTAATCGCAGGTATATTTATCTGAATAATCTTGCCCCTGGTGGATGCGTCTGACGTCAGAATTTGGGTTCAGATTAGTCGTAAAGTACACAATTCTGACGTCAGACAAATAAATTCTAACGCTTATGGAATTTAAGATAGATAAGAATTGTAAGACAATAAAAATTGAGTAATTAAAAATTTTTGAAAATCTTATAACTAATTAGAAAATTGTACAGTTCGAATTGCTGACAGATATTTTCAAACCGGAAGTTAAATGAACCGGTTAAAAGTAAGTGAAAATATATTTTTTCTAACAACAAAAATAAAAAAAAAAAATAAAAGGTGATGTGAACCATCAAATAGTTGATTGTAAATATTCAGAACCTTACAGATCTTGTCAAAATGATGATTGACATATTAATTGCTGCAGAATTAGACTCTAAGGTCTGAATATTTTTCCGACGTCAGAATTTTTATTTTATAAATTTTTATTTTATTATATTTAAACGTCAGAATTCATATTTTATAAATCTTTTGCTAGTTTGATTCCGACTCTAGAGAAAAGATAATGTTTAAATTATTTCACTTTGAAAGATCATTACGACTTTAAAAGTACTTGCAGTGTGTTATTTTCAGCTTCTCAAACGGGATTTATAATCATTGTATCATTACTATTTTATTGGTAAAAATTTTAAAGACATCAAAACCTAACATTAAAAACAATTCTGACATAATATTCAGACCGCATAGGTATAGTTATAACTACAAAAAATAATATAACTAATATAACTAAAATAATATAACTACAAAAGAATATCACAACTACGAGATACACCAAAAATTAGAAAAGTACTTAGTAGATTAACTATGGACCTCTAATTGATAATTCTAGAACTAAATTCATATTTTATGAATATTGAAAAAAAAAATCTGACGTAAAATTATTCCGCACTGATAAAAGGATTTGTTTATAGTTAAAAATATTTGTTAATATTTAACAAATCATTTATTAGAGACCACTTTTTAGTCCTTAACAAATATTTCTTAGTATTTAAAAAGATTTATTAATATTTAATAAATGAATATCAGATTTATTAAATACAAACAAATCATTTTAAATACTAAGAAATATTTGTTTGATACTAAAAAATGGTCTCTAATAAATGATTTGTTAACTATTAACAAATATTTTTTTAATACAAATAAATCCTTCTATCAGTGCGATGTTCGATTCCGACTCTAGAGATTAAATATTACGTTTTAATAATTTCACTTTGAAAGATCATTACGAGTTTGAAAGTAATCGCAGTATGTTATTTTCAGCTTCTCAAACGGAATTGATAATCATTGTATCATTGCTATTTTATTGGGAGAAATTTTAAAGACATCAAAACCGAACGCTACAAAAAAATTCTGACATAAGATTCAGACCGCATAGGTATAGTTATAACTACAAAAAATTTCACGATAGTTGCGAGATTCACCAAAAATTGAAGAAAGTATTCAGCAGAATTAACTATGTATCTCTAATTGATAATTCTAGAACTTATTTCATATTTTGTAAATTTTTTGATAAATTAAAATTCTGACGTCGTAAAATTATTCCGACGTTCGATTCCGACTCTGAGGAAAAAATGATGTTTAAATTATTTTACTTTCAAGAACTATAACAAGTTTAAACGTACTCACAGTATATTATTTTCAATATCTCAAATAGGATTAATAATTGTTGTATCATAAATCGTAATCATTTCATTTGTAGAAATTTCAATAAAACAAAACCACGAGCTGAGGAAAAAATTCCGACATCAGATTCTGACTGCATAGGTACCCGAGTCAAAATAAAAAAAATGATTTGAGCCTATTGAGCCTCCTTTCTTTTGTTGTTGGGTTTGCATGGAAATTTAAAACTGTATTTTCACCCTCATCAGCCTAAATTCTAAAATAGGCTGTTGAGATCGAAATCACAGTTTAAAACTGTATTTTGAGCCTAAAGAGCCTACCTCGAGGGTCTGTAGGTTGTTTCCATCTTTTTATTTTTTAGAACATATAATATTTTTATAATAGCAAAAATTTTATAATTAAAAAACTGGACTTAGAAAATTTTTAACTTTTATCGTTGCAAAAAATTTTTTAAGTGTAGAGTTGAAATAAAAACTATGACTATTGTAATTAATGTTGCAACAATTGATCAATAATCCATAAAATATACGGACAGTAATAAGCAATAACATCTCAACTTAAACTTTTTCTAATGTTTATCGTTAGCATATTCGGGTTTATATATGGGGCATTTCATGCCAAATCGACTACTCTTGACCTCGACGATTTTCGATTTCCTGAAATTTTTGTATCTTTCTCTACCCTACTGAAAACAATTTTAAAAATTTTTTCAAATTTTTTTACCCAACCAAAAAAAAGTTACGAGTTATTTAAAGAAAAATATGTTTTTTTTTTTTGTTAAATAACCATTACTTTTTTGAAAATTGACTTATTGGGATTTTTTCTTTTTTTAATTTTTGTTTTAAAATGTACTTTTTAGAAAAAAAAATCAAAATAATAATTTGGATTCATATTCTACGTTTTTTTTTTAACTTTTGAAAAAAACGAAAATTTGGGGATGATGCTCATTTTTTATTTCCGATTTATTTTTAACTTTCCGCTAAGAAAATCGAAGATTTTCAAAAATCGGGAAGTTATTGTTTTCACCCCGTTTTGCAAAAATCGAGTTTTCATCAGATCTCGACGTTTGAAGGTCACAGGAAGCTTCCCTGACTATCCCCGCGAGGTTGTCACGATGTCTGTATGTGTGTGTGTGTGTGTGTGTGTGTGTGTGTGTGTGTGTGTGTGAAAGTATGTGAACCGCTTATAACTTTTGAACGGCTTGACCGATTTCATTGCGGTTGGTGCCATTCGGAAGGGCTTGACCAAACTTAGATTTTGAAAACTATTTGGACCGATTCAGATCAATAGATTTTGATAAATCTTCAAAAAACTGAAAAAAAAATTTTTTTCAAATGTGGTTTTTTTGGAATAACTTTTAAACGGCTTAAAGGTTCAATTCCAAAAACTAATCAGCTCTTAACCTCAAAAAACCACGTCGATCGCCACCAGTCCGGTCAAAATCGGTTGATTCGTTCGAGAGATATCGTGAACGAAAGAAAACCGAAAAAAGTGTTTTTTCGGAATAACTCCGAAATTTTTAGCGCGATCAATTCAAAGTTTGAGATTCTTTATGAGGCTTGAAAAACTGCGTCGAATGCTGCCAACCGCGTGAATCGGTTTATTCATTCAAAAGTTATTGCGGTTTAAAAATTAAAAAAATAGTGTCATCAAATCCCTATCAGACTTTTGAGCTCGAACAGCTCAAAAGCATAGGAAAACAGTCTCTTTGAGCTTGGAGAGCTCAAAATAACCCATAAATTGTATTTTTGAGCTCGAAGAGCTCAAAAACGTCATTGGTGCAATTTTAAGCGCCTAAGTATGGAATTAGCGGGAAGTTGCAGGGATGGCCTTCAGGGTCAACCGTTTTCCTAATTTTTTTTTTTGAGTCTCGAGTGAAAAAATGTTAGTTTTTGATGTTTTAAGAGCCCTCTCCAAAAGACAGTTCAAAAAAACATTTTTAAGAGGTCACTCCAAATTTTTTAAAATTTCAAAAATCGTCAAAAATCGAACTTTTTTTTTTAATTTTGTTTTTCGTTACGGTATAATTTTATAAACTAAAAAAAAATAATTTTCTGAAAATTTCAGTTCAAAATTAAAATTTTAAAAGGTTGCTCATAATTTTTTTCAATTTATTAGTGCATTAGTTTAGATTTTTGGGAGCGACCTTTTACTATTCAAATTAAAATTCCATTCATTTTTTTTTTATTTAGTACTATAATCGATAAAACTACATCACGAGATGAACTAAAAATCAAGCACAACATAGAAAATATAATTTTTTTTTAATTTAATAATTTTATTTAATCAACTGCCAGGCGTGGGTTCGAATCCCAAGCTGGTCTTAGAAACCAGCTTGGTTGAGATTTGACCTTGCCGCGCAGGTTAAGATTTTTACAAACCAAAAAGACCCCAACGTACCACTCCCAACAGTTAAAGTCAGCGATATGACTAATTAAAGAAAAAAAAAAAAATTATGAGCGACCTTTCAAAATTTAAATTTTGAACTGAAATTTTCAGAAACTTATTTTTTTTTGGTCTATAAATTATAACGTAACGAGAAAAAAAAATTAAAAAAAAAAAAAATTCGATTTTTGACGATTTTTGAAATTTTAAAAAATTTGGAGTGACCTCTAAAAAATTTTTTTTTAAGCTGTCCTTTGGTGAGGGCTCTTAAAACATCAAAAACTAATATTTTTTCACTCGAGACTAAGAAAAAAAAAATAATCGGTTTTTTTGGGCCACCCTAATCTATCTATATATATATAAGCGAAATACCACTCACTCACTCATCACGAGATCTCCGAAACTATTCGCCCGATTGACTTGAAATTGAGCATAGTTACTCCATTCGTGATGTAGACGCTCACTAAGAACGGATTTTATGAAATTCCTAGCCAAAATGGATTTTTCGTCAACCATCACGTGTGCTACCCCTTCCCCTCCCCTGCCGTGCCCTATCTCCCGTGCCTTCGTCCCTCTTCCCTATCTTTCTCTCTCTTTTTTTTGGGGAAAATATCATTTTGATTCTCTTTTGATTAACAAATTCGGTTGTCAACTAAATTCAGAGGAATGATTAGAATAAAAGTAGAAAGTTACTAAATACTAATATTCTATACAATTATTCAACGGTATTATTCTGTACAATGTTAGGCAAATATATTTTGATTTCAAATTTTATCGATTGGTTGTTGGGACAGTAGGAATTTATAATCATACTTTTTTTAAGAAAGAATAGCTAAATCATTAATAACTGAAATAGCTAATGTGTATTGTAGTGATCATAAAGGATGCACTCCATTATATCATAACACAGCTAAATATAACATAAATTTATTAAGTTGAGATTGTTAAATGATTATACTGATTTAAATGATTAAAATTAAAATGGTAGATTGTGTCTGGTGTATCTTCTCTAAAATTTTACAACAATATCGTTAAATTATTGTAAAAAACGGTCGATTTAAGTTAATTCTTAATAAAATGAATGATAATAAATATATTTTTAATACCACTCAATTTGTGATGAATTTCTTAATAACAAAGATTAAAAATATTCATTTTTATATTTATAAGCAGAAATAAATTTATTCATTAACTTATCGATGTTAACTTTTATTCAAATTAATATAATATCATCGTTGTTTATATTCTCAATTAATATGTGATTAATTTTTATAATCTTGATTACTAATATTCATATTTTTATAAAAAATGGCGCTGAGATAAGAAATAATAAGGTTCACTAGTCACTTGACCAGTAGGGATGAAAAAAACTTTAATTTATATATACATAATGGGTCATGAAGAAAAAAAAAAAAATAAATAATTGTTAATTTGTAATAGCGCCTCAATAATTACTACAATATCATCGTAATACGTAGTTTGGGTGGGGAGAATAAAAAGAAGGGAAAAGTAAGTAAAGTATCGAGAGTATAAGAATAGACTGAGAAAGGTGGATGGTGGAAGGGGCCCGGTAGCTTAACTGGTAGAGCTCCTGACATGTTATCAGGGAGATCCAGGTTCGATTCCTGGCTTGGTAACCTACCCCATTTATTTTTTCAAAGTATATCTTTGCTATCATGTAGTTTCTTTCATTTTCTTTCATTTGTTTAACATCTTTACAACTCGAACAGATACCACAAAACTTCCAGCTTTACTAGTATTCAAGTTCGATGGACCCCATAGAACTAATGCAAAGAGAGAATGTCTCTCGACCAATAGTGCAGATGGAATGTCCATCGCTTGGCTTGAATAAGGTTCACTAGTCACTTGACCAGTAGGCATGAAAAAAACTTTAATCTAAATAACGTTATTGAAGTTGGCGCTTAGACAAAGAATAATAACATATTTATTTATGTAATTTATTAACAAATTCAGAGCTGTAAAAACAATTATTTTATAGATAAAAAGCGATATAATTTCGTTAAGATTGTTGAAATTAATCATTTTGTTTATATTTTTCTTCTAGGTTACACAATAAAATTCAATTGCATGCCCAGCGAAGCGGGCGGGTATCAGCTAGTATATATATAAGAGATTTCCACCGATATATTGACTCATCACGATATCTCTGGAACCATAAGGCGTAGAGACTTGAAATTTGGTAGGAATATTTCTTTCGCCGAGTAGAGGTCAGCTAAGAACGGATTATACGAAATTCCACCCACAAGGGGGGTTGCGGGGGCGTTGATAATGGAAAATTCCTATTTTTAAACTATAGCTCCTATCGACTCCAAATTTAGTAGGAATCTCCTTTATGTGATGTAGAAATGATCTAAGAGCGAATTTTATGACAATCTACTCCCAATATGGATTGCGGGGGTGGGCGTTATCAATGAAAATTTAAATTTTCCGAGCTATAGCTCCTACAGACTCCTAGTTTTGTATGAATTTTCTGTAAGTGATGTAAAAATAATTAATAAAAGAATTTTATGATATCCTTTCCCACAGGGGGTTGCGGGGGTGGGTTTTAACAATGAAAATTTTAAATTTCCGAGCTGTAGCTCCTATAAGCTCCAAATTTGAGAAAAATCCTATATGTGATAAGTTGAAACTAAGGAAACGAAAGTATTTACTAGCGTTATAGATTGAAATATAGATTAACTATAAAAGAACTATGAGACCTAGAGACTTGAAATTTGGTAGGAATATTCCTTTCGCTGAGTAGAGGTCAGTTAAGAACGGATTTTACGAAAGTCCACCTACAAGGAGGGTTGAGGGGGCGTTAACGATGAAAAATTCCCGTTTTTAAATTATAGCTCCTATCGACTCCAAATTTGGTAGGAATCTTCTGTAAGAGATGTAGAAATACTCTATAAACAAATATTACGATATCTCACCCCAGAGAGGGTTGCGGGCGTGGGTACTAACAATGAAAATTTTTAATTTTCAAGCTATAGCTCCTAGAGACTCCAAATTTTATAGAAGTCTTCTATATGTGATATAGAAATGATCTAACAATGGATTTTACAACGAATCAACTCCAATAATGATCGTGGGGGTGGGTGTTAACAATAAAAAATCTTAATTTCCAAAATATAGCCTCTAAAAGCTGTAAATTTAGTAAGAATCTTTTATTTATCATGTAGAGATCATCTCAAAACGGATTTCAATAAATTCTACTTCTGACAGGGATTGTGGGGGTGGGTATTAGAATTTCAAATTTCCATTTTCAAACTGTAACTTCTAAAAACTCGAAATTAGGTAGGAATCTTTCATTTGTCATGAGGAGATCATCTCAAAACGGATTCCAAAAAATTCTACTTCCGATAGGAATTGCGGAGGTGGGTGATAAAATCTAAAATTTTCATTCTCAAACTGTAACTTATACAGACTCCAAATTCGGTGAGAATCTTCGTGTACGATGTCAAGTTCAGCTGAGAATGGATTTTTTCGAATTCAAACCTCAAAAAGGATTGTGGGGGGGGGGGGGGGTTAACAATGAAAATTTCTCATTTCTAATCGATAGTTTTTATGGAAGTTTTGTTGGAATCTTTTATTTATAATGTAGAAATCATCTCGAATAAGATCTTACGTAATTCCTCCCCCACATAGGAGTGCGAGAGTGATAATTGTCAAAAAATTCATATTCTTCAAATACAGTTCCTACAAATATAAAATTTGATAGAATCTCAAGAGAAACAAGCAAGTACCGGGATGGGTTCCAAGGTCAACGGATTTAAATATTTTTCTTACTCAATAGTGATATTTTCTTACAACAATCGTCTCTTTGGCAGCGGCAAAAAAGTCATTGAAACGTTTCCAAAATTTAACATTACATGTAGCTATTCAGTCAACGGACTAAGAATTTTACATACATTTTATTTTTGCTGATTACATAACCGATGAATTGTTCTTATTACAGGATCACGAAAATGTAACAGATGAAAAGTATTGCATTTTCTAAACACATGAGATATAGAAAAGCAATTTGGCTACTCATTTTAAGAAAATTCGTAAAAAATAAGTACAAATAATTTTCTAGACAGATTTCAACTTCACTTATGAGACCTGCAATTACTTTAACTAAAATTATCAATGCTCATTTCAAATTTTTTTTCTTCGTGTCAATTAATATTCATTTTTGGAAGAAAGCCACGGGAATTTTATAGTGATTGCACATTGAAAGTTACAGGATAAAAGATACAGGCCAATTTGATGGAATTTGGAATCTGTGCAAGTCAAAACAATACTCCAATTAAATTTCAAGTCTAGATTGTAACGGGTAAAATTCGTGATAAAAGGGATTTTAACCCCTTTTATTATCTAAACAGTTAAATTAAACCGAGTCTAGTTTTCATGATCTGAAAGTCCTCGAATAGACCGTACTAGACAATATCAATAAAATCCCCGGCTCGAATTTAGAGCTCGCCGATGTCCAGGGTCAACAGGGGATTGTCCGAATAAATCAGAACTAAACGTAATAGAAGAAACAATAGAAGTCTTTTATTTAGTAACAATAATTAAACATTGTGGTGAAAAGAACACCCTCCTATCACCTTTACAAAATGGTAGTCACACTCATTCGTCCAAAACCGCGCTTTCCGGTATTTTTCTGTTTTACCGACTGATGGTAAAACAGGAATCTGCTTACCGACTTTTTAGTTTGATCGTTTTCTGTTTTACCGACTGATGGTAAAACAGGAATCTGCTTACCGACTTTTTAGTATGATCGTTTTCTGTTTTACCGACCGTCTGGGAGTTTCCAAAATTCGCGTTATTCAGTTCGCGGCACTAGTGGGTCAGTTTCCTACTCGGGATTCCCCCGGAGAAACGAGAGGATAGTCTCCAGCTCCCTTCTCCCGCGGTGCTGCCCCCCAGGTCCCCGAAGTCGAGGTATCTAGCCGACTTCCTCGACCTCCTAATCGCCGTTCCCAAAGATCGAGAGGATAGCCTCCAGCTCGATCCCTCCTACTCGACTATGATCACCTGCCGCACCCTGACAGAAGGTCGGAGTACGGGGAGTCCGTTGTACCCCTAAGAGATGAGCTCCACTTACCTTGGTACAGTCGTACTCTGGGTAACTTGAGGTCCTTAGCGTTTTTCCTTCTGGATAGCCTCCACAGGGAAAATCGTCTCAGTGGTACTCGACGATTCTTCCGCGATAAATTTGGGACTTTATCATTTTTCCAAAAAGTCACTTGCAACGAAACGGAAGGATCGTTTTAGACACCTATCGCCAGGTTTGGAAGCTCGATAAACGTCAATTAATTCTAAGTTTTTAATTTTCACTTTGAAAATTAAATATCAAATGCATTCAATCAATTCAACAGATTACTTCAATTTTCAACAGAATACGTTTCCATACAAATTTTTGCCCGGGACTTAGAATAATTTTGGGCGTTCTTACAGCTATTCTACGGCGCACTAAAATAATTTACACAGCGTTCTCCAGGCCAATTCTTATGATTTTGGATTCTCCAAAATTCGAGCCTATCCGGGCGGACATTTAGCGCATACCAAAATTAAACATAAATAATCATTACTTAACAATAATTATAATAAACAATCCTCGTTGTGCCCAAAAAAACGAAACGCCCGAGGCAAAATAATTTTCCCTCATCGGATTTTATCGGCAAAATTCCGAATTCCATATCAGTTTATACCAATATATGGTCTTTAATTAAACAATTAAAAAAAAATGACAAAAGATATAAATAAACAATAAAATTTCGGCTCTTTAATGCCCTCTCGTGCCGGCTTAGCCGGCAGAATATACCCAATTCGCCGGGTGCGTCACACAAATAACAAAAATAATAAAACATACTTTAAACAAAATTAACTAACGAAACACATTAAATAATACATATAATAATTAACTAAAATCTGGATATAGTGTTGGGTTCCTGGGGTCGCCACGCCGGTATCTATGTTGCACCCCTCTTTCCTGGCAAAGAAAAGAGGTGAGTTTACTTGCCTCTTTTCGTCAATTCTTCTACCAGATCATGGGCCGTTTTACCCAGCGGTTTAATCCGGGGTTCCGTACGGTTCCGATACTGCGTCACTTTGAAAAGACGCAGTGCGGTATCGTAAGCCGTGAAAGTTGCCCTCCTCGTGCCTTGTCTGCGCCGGATATTGTCGAGCGGCGTCAGCGCGGCGAGCACCCGTTCCAGTGCGGTCTGGGGGTGTTTTGGAGGCGCAAACAGGTCGCCTGGTAGTGCCTCGAACTGCTCCGGGTACTCCGCCAGTAACGGGGCGTCGTCGTAGGTCAGCCAGGCTGCAGTACTTTCAGTGTTCTTGACGACCTGTGGCGGCTTCGGCGGTGGCTCAGCTGGAACGACGCTCCTCTTAGAACTGAAATTTTGTGGCCCCGGGATGGAGACGTTCTCGCTGGTCACTGGTCGCCTGGCCAGTCCCACCAGGCATGGTGGGGCTGGTCTGATGACGAGTCGTCTGCGTTGTGCTGGGTACGACGGATTCAGGAGCGCTGGGGGTTTCCCTGTGCTCGTGGTTATCGTCGGTCGAGTCGTGGGCCGTACGAACCCTGGATTGGCCGGGTCATACGGTTCGTGCGCCCCGAGCATCAGTATGCTGGCGTCGATGGCGCGGTCCTCGACAATTTGGATAGCCGGTTTCCTTGCCGGTATTCCGATGCTCGGACATCGGACGTCAGGTAGTGGTGTGATTTCGAGGCGGGCTGGTCGGTTCAGCATTTCCTCCATAAGTCTGATCTCCTCCTCCATGGTGAGCTCATTGGCCATCTGTAACAACATAAGAACAAAAAAAAAACGCCGCCGTCAGCTCTCACACTCGTACAAACAGAAACTTAACCTAGTATCGTCATGCCCGTCTCATTCAGGTGATAGGAAGGGTGTGAACTCGGTTACTTCCGGGGAGTGTCCCCATTTCTACTTCAATCGGGTCAGCAAAAGATACCTTTGCCTTACTGGACATGGCGCGCGTGATTCGGCGGTTTTCGTCATATTCGGGGTCTTCGTCGGGTTCGTGTTTCGCGTTGTCGCCATTTTCTGGCTCGGATTCGGGCTCTCCCGACGTCAGATTGCCCTCATGAAAGGGTTTCAGGTCTTTTAAATGCGCGGTGAGGGTCCGGCCCTCTTTTGTGATTTCGTATACCGAGGGTCCCACGACTCTACTCACGGTGAATCCGGTCGAGTACTTTTCTGCGAGTTTCGCCGAGAAATTGTCGATTGCCGAGGACAGATGGCGTTCTCGTTTGCACACTAGATCTCCGACGGCGGGTTGCCAATTTCCGCGCCTTTTATTGTAGTATTTGGCCTGCTTCCCGTAGCTCTGGGCCAAATTAACCTTTACCAAGTCAAGTGTGTCGGCTAGGGTTTGGGCTGATCGTTGCGGGTCATGAACGTCTCCCTTCCCTTGGTCAGCTTGAGTTCGTGATTATGGTGTCTACCCTCCCGAATCGCAATAGGATTCGTTCCCTGAACGCATTCGTGATTGCCGCGGCCGTTTGTTGGCGTAGAGGCTGAATCTCTACCCATTTAGTAAACTTATCCTGGAATACCACGAGGTATGACATTCCCCGAGCGGATCGTGGCTTAGGTCCGATGACATCGGTGGCTACCACGGCCCAAGGTCGTAGGGCAGGGATGGTACCCATCGGGGCCGACGGGGGTTGCTGAGTGGCTTTGAATGCCTGGCAGTTCTTGCATCGTCGAACATATTCCGTGATGTCTGCCCGCATGCGGGGCCAATAATAATGTCGGGAGATTCGAGCGATCGTTTTTGCGATTCCTCCGTGCCCGGCTGTCGATGTGTCGTGGTTTTCGTTGAGAATATGTCTAGTGCCGGCTGCTGGGATACAAAGCTTCCAGACGTCGCCTCGGTCGGCGTAGTCTAAACTGTGGTATCGGTGGCGGTACAGCAGCCCTTGCTTTAGACAGTATTCTGGGTATCTCTGGGGGTCGTTCTCCACCCCTTTCAATATTCGATCGTACCAGGCGTCGCCCCAGTCCAAAGCATCAAAAACAAGAGTGGCCACCTCGTCTGGGGATCTCTCGTTTATTCCGTCGCTCGGGTGCAAGCGAGATAGTGCGTCAGCGACTTTATTCCATTTTCCCCGGCGGTAGACTACATCGAAATCGAACTGCTGCAAGGCTAAATTCCACCTCGCGACGCGGCCGCTGGGACTTTCCATCGTTCGCAGCCATTTCAACGACTGGTGGTCCGTAATTACCGTAAACTCGTAGCCTTCGAGATAGGGTCTTAGCTTCTGGATCGCCCAGACGACCGCCAAGCACTCCTTTTCGGTCACGGTATAGTTGCGCTCGGCTTTGTTTAGCGTGCGGCTGGTGTATGCTATTACCCGTTCCTGAGTATCCTGCTCCTGCGTAAGCACGGCACCAATGCCTATGTCGCTGGCGTCCGTTTGTAGACTAAACCGCTTCGAGAAGTCGGGTGCTGCCAGCACTGGCGCCGTTTTTAAGCTGTCTTTGAGCTTCTCGAACGCGCATTGTTCCGTTTCGCCCCACCTCCAGCGTTTTCTTTTCTGGAGAAGCGACGTCAGGGGTTTGGTCAGTTCCGCACAGAAGGGAAGGAATCTTCGATACCATGATATCATCCCCAGGAATCTGCGCAGCCCTTTTGGGTCTCGTGGTGGTTCGATCTCGGTGATCGCTCGTACTTTTTCGGGGTCCGTCCGGATGCCGTCCTCGTCAATCACGTGTCCCAGATATGTCGTACTCCTTTCTAGGAAACGACTTTTCTCGTGGTTAATTTTTAGGTTCGCGGCACGTAAACGTTCCATCACTTTGCTCAGGATCTCCATATGTTGGTCGAGCGTTTCACTGATGACGATTATATCGTCCAGGTATACGACCACGTGGGGTTCCAGATCCGCGCCTACTACATCGTACATCGCGCGCTGAAACGTTGCGGGGGCTGAATGCAGCCCGAAAGGCATTACCTTGAACTGGAACAGGCCCCGACCCGGGATCGTGAAAGCGGTGATTGGTTTGCTACTGACTTCAAGAGGGATCTGCCAGTAGCCGCTCTTCAGATCGATGGTACTAATGTACTTGGCTCGCCGGAGTTTGTCCAGTGATGCGTTGACGTGAGGGATCGGAAATGCGTCCTTCTCGGAGACCTCATTTACTCTACGAAAATCCACGCAGAACCGATATTTACGGGATTTCTTTTGGATCAGGACCACCGGCGAATTCCACGGGCTGTTGGAGGGTTCGATGACTCCCTCCTTGAGCATTTGATCGACTTCGTGGTTCATGATCTCCTGCATCCTCGGGTTCTTTGGGAAGTACCGTGTTTTGATCGGTTCGGTGCCGGGTTTTATCTTGATTCGGTGCGACGCGCACCGTGCGGGTCCTTTAATCCCCTCGTCTATTCGTAACCACCCTTTTATTTCGTGCTGCGCGGTCTCGAGATCGTAGGTTAGTTCTACTGCGTCAAAAGCCTCTAGTTCTCGGATCAGTCGGTAGCCTAATGTACCAAGATTGTCCATGCCCAGGAGCATGTCACTGGCGTAGGCAGGAACGACATGGAAGGGTAGGGTGTAGGGCCGGTCCTCGACCAGAACGCGGACCCAGGCTTTTCCCATGGTTTGTATCACATGGTTCCCTAAGGTAGTCCCTTTTGTCTGGGCCGGATTGAATTCGACGTGAAGTCGCTCGCGACGGATCAAATCCCAAGTGCGTTGAGAGATGAGCGATGCGGTGGCCCCGGTGTCCAATAGCGCGTGTATCGTTTCTTTGCCTAATCTAATCTCGGCGAACGGGCGTTTGTCGTGTGGTTTTACTGGGGTTGGCTGGAATTGCCCGGTTTCGGTACTGGCGCGTTTGGTGTCTGGTTGTGTGGTCGTTTCACGGGTTCGTTCCCTGCGCTGGTTGCTTCCCGAGGTGTCGTAGGCCGCTGCGGGAAGCTCACACCGGTCCTGTTGGCATTTCCCTGATCTGGGCAAGGACAATTTCTGTATGTCGTGCCCAACTCGCCACAACGACTACAAAATTTGACCCATGGGTTCGGGCATTGCCAGCGGGCGTGGCCTTTTTCTCGGCATTTCCAGCAATGGGCCCTCCGGTCGTATTCCATGATCTCCAATGGGGAGGTTCGGGTCGGGTTCGGTGGGTGTCGGGCTACCGCTTTGGTCTCCTTCGGCCGGGACGTCCTTTCCTGCGCAATCAGCTGCTCGTATTCGCCGGTGAGGCGTAGCATTTCCGCGACGTTTGCAAATTCGGTTCGCTTCATGTACCTTCGATACTCCGGTCGCAAGTTTTGGTACAGACGGGTGAGACGGGCCGTCGTGGACATCCTTCCGTGCCTTCGCATCAGGGTTTGCAGTTGAGTGGCGTATTCTGCCGCGGTTTCCGACGTCCCTTGCATTCGATTACGGATCTGCTCTTCTAAATCTAGTTCCAGGCCCGGAGGTAGGTAGAACGCCTTCAGGTCGTTGCTGAAGTCCTTCCAAGAAGCCCAGTTCTGCTTGTTGTTTCGGTACCAAAGCAAGGCTTTATCGCGGAGGAGCATGGGAATGCAGGGTACCAACTGATCGAGTTCGTAGCCATAGCTTTCCGCTAGCTCTTCCAGTCGTTCCAAGAAATCTTGGACGTCGCGTTCCCCCTTAAAGATGACTCCCCACTTCCGGACCATATCCCTGCGTCGTAGTTCGTCAGCGTCGGTTTGCGGGGTGACGTCGGTCACCGATCGACGTGCTGGCGGGGTGGGTTGCTGGAGACGAGGACCCGGTGTGGAGGCGGGATTGCGCGTTGGAGTGGCTCCCTGGTCCGGGTCCACATGGTCGGGTCGCGGTCTTGCCTCGACGGGTCGTCTCGCGGGTTGTTCGCGTTCTCGTGCGATTTGGGCGCGGATTTCGCGCCTAAAACGTTCCCGCAATTGTCGTTCCGCCCTCTCTTTCTCCGCGCGCTCGTTTTCGCGTCGCTCTCGCTCTTGTTCCTCTTGCTCTCGTTCATTCCTCTCACGTTCTGCCTCGTCATTTTCGACTTTCGCTCGTTCCCTCAACTCGCGCTCGATTCGCTCTCGTACTTCGTTCTCGATCCGCTCTCGTACTTCGTTCTCGATCCGCTCTCGTACATCGTTCTCGATCCGCTCTCGTACATCCCTCTCGCGTTCTTCGGCTTCAATTTCGGCTCTTATCTGTTCCTCCTGGAGCCGGTTCTCATCTTCGGCTTCCTCGGTTTCTTCTTCATCGGATGGTTGGTGTCTTTCTTCACCCTCGTCACCATCATCACGGGTATCACCCTCGGGGTCCTCGAGGCCGTCGAGTTCGATCTCAGATCGTTCGAGATCAACTAAGAGTTTATCGTAGCGCCCCGCACGGCCTCCGTTAGCCGTTTTCGTTTGATTCAGTGCAGTTCGCAGGAGAAACCGTAGCTCGGCTAACTTTGCATCCGGTTCGAAGGTTACTCGGTACTTTGCGAGTTCTTCCTTAACCTCTTCCTTGCGCAGGGACCATAGCCACGATCGCGATCCCGATTCCGCCATTGTTCTAATTCTTTTGTTTTTGTCAATTCTAAAAAAAAATCTACTATTAGTTTTACCCGCTACTCCACGATAATTACGTCACGTCACGTCGAGTCACGTCCCTGTTCGAGCGCCAAAAATTTGTAACGGGTAAAATTCGTGATAAAAGGGATTTTAACCCCTTTTATTATCTAAACAGTTAAATTAAACCGAGTCTAGTTTTCATGATCTGAAAGTCCTCGAATAGACCGTACTAGACAATATCAATAAAATCCCCGGCTCGAATTTAGAGCTCGCCGATGTCCAGGGTCAACAGGGGATTGTCCGAATAAATCAGAACTAAACGTAATAGAAGAAACAATAGAAGTCTTTTATTTAGTAACAATAATTAAACATTGTGGTGAAAAGAACACCCTCCTATCACCTTTACAAAATGGTAGTCACACTCATTCGTCCAAAACCGCGCTTTCCGGTATTTTTCTGTTTTACCGACTGATGGTAAAACAGGAATCTGCTTACCGACTTTTTAGTTTGATCGTTTTCTGTTTTACCGACTGATGGTAAAACAGGAATCTGCTTACCGACTTTTAGTATGATCGTTTTCTGTTTTACCGACCGTCTGGGAGTTTCCAAAATTCGCGTTATTCAGTTCGCGGCACTAGTGGGTCAGTTTCCTACTCGGGATTCCCCCGGAGAAACGAGAGGATAGTCTCCAGCTCCCTTCTCCCGCGGTGCTGCCCCCCAGGTCCCCGAAGTCGAGGTATCTAGCCGACTTCCTCGACCTCCTAATCGCCGTTCCCAAAGATCGAGAGGATAGCCTCCAGCTCGATCCCTCCTACTCGACTATGATCACCTGCCGCACCCTGACAGAAGGTCGGAGTACGGGGAGTCCGTTGTACCCCTAAGAGATGAGCTCCACTTACCTTGGTACAGTCGTACTCTGGGTAACTTGAGGTCCTTAGCGTTTTTCCTTCTGGATAGCCTCCACAGGGAAAATCGTCTCAGTGGTACTCGACGATTCTTCCGCGATAAATTTGGGACTTTATCATTTTTCCAAAAAGTCACTTGCAACGAAACGGAAGGATCGTTTTAGACACCTATCGCCAGGTTTGGAAGCTCGATAAACGTCAATTAATTCTAAGTTTTTAATTTTCACTTTGAAAATTAAATATCAAATGCATTCAATCAATTCAACAGATTACTTCAATTTTCAACAGAATACGTTTCCATACAAATTTTTGCCCGGGACTTAGAATAATTTTGGGCGTTCTTACAGCTATTCTACGGCGCACTAAAATAATTTACACAGCGTTCTCCAGGCCAATTCTTATGATTTTGGATTCTCCAAAATTCGAGCCTATCCGGGCGGACATTTAGCGCATACCAAAATTAAACATAAATAATCATTACTTAACAATAATTATAATAAACAATCCTCGTTGTGCCCAAAAACGAAACGCCCGAGGCAAAAATAATTTTCCCTCATCGGATTTTATCGGCAAAATTCCGAATTCCATATCAGTTTATACCAATATATGGTCTTTAATTAAACAATTAAAAAATGACAAAAGATATAAATAAACAATAAAATTTCGGCTCTTTAATGCCCTCTCGTGCCGGCTTAGCCGGCAGAATATACCCAATTCGCCGGGTGCGTCACACAAATAACAAAAATAATAAAACATACTTTAAACAAAATTAACTAACGAAACACATTAAATAATACATATAATAATTAACTAAAAATCTGGATATAGTGTTGGGTTCCTGGGGTCGCCACGCCGGTATCTATGTTGCAAGATCTAAAAATACAATTCTATAAAGCGCTCAGCGGAACTGGCGGGTAACAGCTAGTACATATATAAAATATACATAAATACATGAAAAATTGATGTAGGTACTCAAATGAAAGCTCTTGATGAGTGTAACATTAGGATGAGCTTATATCTTTAAAAACGCCATTAATTAAGTAATGACCGTGTATCTTGTGAACTATTGACATATTTTAAGATATAAGATCATCCCGATGTTACACTCATCGAGATCTTTCATTTGAATACCCACACGAATTTTTTTTTATATTTTATATATTTCACAAATATGAAAAATATCATATATATGAAACGTATGAAAAGAATCGTTTGCGTACCTAAATGAAAGATCTCAATGAGAGTAACATCAGGATGAATTTATATTTCGAAAAATGTCAATAATTAAGAAATGACGTTGTATTTTGTCCACTAATGATATTTTTAACGATGAAAGCTCATTCTGGTATTACACTTATCGAGACCTTTCATTTGAATACTCACATGAATTTTTTATATATTTTATATATTTCATTAATATGAGTAATATCATATATATAAAATCCTTTTTTAAAAAGTTAAAAAGTTTATATCGTTAAAAATATCATCAGTAGACAAAATACCACGTCAATTTCTAATTATTGAAATTTTTTAAGATATAAGCTCATCCTGATTTTACGCTTATCGAGATCTATCATTTGAGTACGCTTCTGTCAAAATGTTTATCATCGAAAATTTAATTAATCACTATTTTTACAAATTTTATTTATTATTATCTAACCGTTGCCATGTTAATCGTTGCCAAAGTGGTTGCCATAGCAATGAAAAGCGACAACAATGAAAACGTTACATCAACTTTTTAATAAAGGATTGCCTGCCACATGAAAATCATGTTTCTGTCACATGAAAATCATGTTTCTGTCACATGAAAATCATGTTTCTGTCACATGAAAATCATGTTGACATGTCATTTATGCCTTAGTTATAAGCCCCAAAAACTGTTTTTTCGGTGAATGTAAATCGGTAGAGGCATCCAATTAAAATCGGTAGAGGCTACCGAAAAAAAATCGTGGTTTTTTTTGACATTTTTATGAATAAAAGTGTTTAAATTTGTTGCAAAAAGAAAAAAAAAATTTCCTGAAAAATTTTCAAAAAATAAATCTTTTTTTTTAGTTTTAAATTGAAAAAAAAATTACAATTAATTTTAGTTAAAAAAAAAAAGCGTCATTCGGCCATGCTCGACGTGGATAGATAGATTTTTTGTTTGAATATTGAAAAAAAATAACGTTATTAAAAGGCTATAATGTCCTAAAATTTATTTTTTATTATATTTTTGCAAATAACGATGTAAGACCAACTACAACGAATAGATATTCGAAGTCATCGACCTAAAAAATGAGATTTGTAACAGATGAAAGTCATTTGATGACATAAGCTAAAAATTAAATTATTCTTGATTTTTTTTAATGTTCCCAACTGCGAAATAAATTGAAAAATTTATCAAAAGTCGACGAATAATAGCTTAAATTGAAGATAATCATATGAACTTTAAAATAAATTTAATAGATTTAAGCTAACTCTTTACGGCTTAAAAATTATTTGAAGAAAAAGGGCCGAAATACGTTCATTGGAAAATTTGTTCAAATTTTCAAACCACAGAATTTATTAAAAAAATCTGGAAAACGGTTGACCCTAAAGGCCATCCCTGCAACTTCCCGCCATTCAAGCCGCCTTGCAGATGGCAACCGGAGAATCCTGCGAGGTATCGCTAGAGGCAATTAAGATCCGAAAGGCCTACAGAGGTACCCAGACTGCCGTAGTGACTCTACCAGCAGCTGCAGCGCGGAAGATATTGGAAGGAAGCGGTAAAATCCGTATCGGCTGGGTAAACTGCCGAATTAGAGCCACGAGAAGACCAACCCAATGCTTCAAGTGCTGGCACTTCGGGCATCATGGATTTCAGTGCAAAAGTAGCGTAGACCGATCTAAGCTTTGCATCAGGTGCGGACAAGAGGGGCACAAGATCGCTGGTTGTAAGAATCCAGCCAAATGTGCATTATGCGCTGAAAACCAAAGCGCAGAGAACTCTGCCCACTACGCCGGCAACCACAAATGCCCGGTATTCCAAGAGGCGCTTCAGAGGTTAATAAACAAAAGAACATGAAGATACTGCAGCTCAACCTCAATCATTGTGAGGCTGCACATGACTTGCTTCTGCAGACAGTGCGTGAACTAGGGCCTGACCTTGTACTAATAGCTGAGCCATATAAATGCCTTAAAGGCAAATTATGGGAAACGGACACGACCACTAGGGCCGTCATTTGGTCCTGTGGCAAGCTCCCATTCCAGAGCGTAGTTAATAATTGCAATGCCGGCTTTGTAGCAGTATCAGTAGATGGCGTTCGCTTCTATAGCTGCTACGCACCACCTAGCCTCTCTATTGTTGACTTCACTAACTTTCTGGATCGACTGACAGAGGACGCGAAGCAGCATCATCCAGTCGCGATAGCCGGCGACTTTAACTCCTGGGCAGTAGACTGGGGTAGCAAGCTAACTAACGCACGAGGTAAAGCGTTACTTGAGGCTTTTACTGCATTAGACGTAGTCTTACTCAACAGTGGTGACACACCAACCTACACCAAAGGAGACGCAAGTTCCATCGTAGACCTCACGTTCGTCAGTAGCAGCCTCGCGAGAGGTAACCTCAACTGGAAGGTGCTGGATATCTACACTGCCAGTGACCACAACGCGATTCTCTGGGAGATATCAAATGACCAGGATACTAGAGGAACTAGTAGGTTACCTAACCACATTCGGTGGAGAGTACAATCTTTCGACGTGGGTACGCTGACGACTGCTTTTGGTAATGGCCCGATCACCGCTGGATGCGCAGAAGATCAGACTAAAGAACTTATGAAAAGAGTGACCGAAGCTTGTGACGCCAGTATGCCACGAAAACGAGGCATAAATAGAAGACCCGCGGTGCACTGGTGGAACGATCACATCAGCGCTCTTCGTAAAGAATGCCTCAGGAAAAGAAGAATATCACAGCGTGGCTTCCGTCGACCTAACCTTGCAGAACTGGTGGCAGAGTATAAAAAGGCCCGTCGGGAACTAAACAAAGCCAGTAAGGATAATAAAAGACGCTGTTGGAAAGAACTCGTCGAAGAAGTGGAGAAGGACCCATGGGGCAAACCGTACAAGGTGGTCACGGCCCACCTGAAATACCAGCCAATGCCGTCGCCTACGTGTCCGCGGCTCCTAGAGAGGATTGTTACTGTGCTGTTTCCTCAACAACCGGTATTCACCGGCCAGTTAAGGCAGCTAAACCCTGAAGACATTCCATCTGTCACGGAAGAAGAACTAATGGAGGCTTGTAACCGCGTAGGGAATAACAAAGCGCCGGGACTAGACGGAATCCCTAATATTGCCTTGAAAACAGCCATAAAGGCAGCACCAACGTTATTCTTGAAAGTTTACAATACGTGCCTCAAGGAAGGGACATTTCCTCGGAAATGGAAACAACAACGACTGGTTCTACTCCCTAAAGGAAAAAGCCACCAGAAGAGCCGTCATCTTACCGTCCACTTTGTATGCTGGATACAGCCGGTAAGATATTCGAACGCATAATTCATCAAAGAATAGAAGCAGTTGCAGATCCACTCCTGGCAAACAACCAGTATGGATTCCGAAAAGGACGATCAACCCTGGACGCGATCAATCTGGTTGTTACTACGGCCCAGGAGGCAATTGCAGGAACCAGATGGAAGGGTGGTACGAAGAAGTACTGCCTGGTGGCGACGTTAGACATCAAAAACGCCTTCAACTCTGCTAACTGGGACTGCATTATGCAAGCTCTTCAAGAGAAGAACGTGCCAGGATACCTAAGTAAAATAGTAGCTAGCTACTTCACAGATAGAGTCCTCAGATATGACACAAAGGACGGTCCGAAAGAGTACGAAATCACCGGAGGTGTTCCGCAGGGCTCTGTTCTTGGCCCACTGCTGTGGAATATCATGTATGACGGGCTTCTAAGGCTAAAGATCCCAAGAAATATTAAACTTGTAGCGTATGCGGACGACGTGGCCGTAGTGATTGTCGCTAAACACCTGGACGAGATTCACCACATGTTTGATCTAGCATTCCAGCAAGTAAACCAGTGGATGGACACAATGAATCTTCAACTGGCGAAACATAAGACTGAGGCAGTGCTTATTACCAGCAGGAAAGTGTTAGAGACCATCAATCTTAGAGTCGGCGAACAAGAAATCACATCACAACCTTATATCCGATATTTGGGAGTGATGCTTGATGCCCGTCTCAACTTTAAACAGCAAGTGGAACACGTCAGTGCCAAAGCGTCAGTAGTAAGGGCAAGCCTCGCACGATTGATGCCTAACGTCGGAGGCCCAAAGCAGAGCAGGAGACTATTGTTGGCAACTGTAGTCACATCAGTGCTTACGTACGGAATATCCATTTGGGCCGATGCGCTAGAATTACAAGAAGCATGGAGAAAGGCTGAACCAGTATATCGCCTGAGTGCCCTAAGAGTAGCTTGCGCCTTCCGCACAATATCTGAGGAAGCAGTGTGCGTAATTTCTGGAACTCTACCTCTCAGAGTCCTAGCTGAAGAAAGAAGGAACCTTTACCAACGAAAGAGGTCAACAACACTGAGCGCAGAAGAACTCAGAACGGAACAAAGACAGCACAGCATCGCACGATGACAATCTCAGTGGGATGCCGCAGAGAAGGGTAGATGGACGCATCGTCTCATACCAAAGATCGACATTTGGCTGAACCGGAAACACGGAGAGGTCAACTACTACCTAACGCAGATGTTGTCAGGACATGGCTGTTTTCGGGCTTATCTTCACCGCTTTAGGCATGACGATTCTCCGGAGTGCCCGTCCTGCCCTGGAGTCACTGAAGATGCGGAGCACGTTTTTTTCGAGTGCTCGCGTTTTAATCCACAACGTGAGGAGCTGGAGAGGATCTTGAAGAGGAGAAGTCAACCAGAGTCAGTCGTAGAAGCAATGCTGTCTTCAAAAGCTGCCTGGAATGCAACGAACACTTTTGCCACAGAAGTGCTTACAGAGCTGCGTTCCATCGAGAGAAAAAGAGCAAAAGACAGAATCTAGAAGGAAGAAATAACATCTTAGCCACCAGAAGGAAGAGCGGCAGCTAATTCCTCCCCCCGCGAAGAAATGCCTTACGGCGGTACCATGGGGGATCAGAGGATAGAAGAGAAAGGGGTTTAGGGTTTAGTGGGTAGGGGCGTTAGCGTCGAGTTTTTAGTATGACGCTGCGTCGAGTCGCCACATATCCAGGCCAAACAACTATGCCTAGAATCCGTAAAAAGGATTCCCCCCCCTAAGGGAAAAAAAAAAAAAAAAAACACACACACACACACACACACACACACACACACACACTCGGGGCAGAAGAGATACTGCTACCGGGCGCGTCTCCCCGAGCGGATGGGAGAACGCTCGCTGTCCTTGGATGACACTTAATCTCTTAGTTGATGAGGTACAGCGGGTAGGAGCCAAGCAAAATAACCAAACAAAATAAGCTCCCGTGGACAAAACTCCCCTTTAATGGGTTGGTCACACTAACTGACCTAGCAAGACGATTGGTTCCTGCTGTAACTCACTGGGAGTGTCCGGAACCTGTATCGTAGTTTCCGACGATGCAGGCCACGGCTGATGTGAGCTTGCTCTGCCGAGGTGAAAGTTGCAGCAGTGGATCAGGAGCCAGCCACTTCGGGCCTTGATCAGGAAGTACGCAGTGAGTGTTAGAGATCGGAATCTTCACCGCTCCGAGCGAGTCTAGTCCGTCCGTGTATTCCGGGACTGGCTAAGTGTCGGCTAGGCCTCAGGGAACTGGGGTAGGAGTACTATCTCCGAGGGTACACCCGTTCCTAGTTATGGCAACCCGCTCCACTCCGTACGATGCGCTGGTAAATCAAAAAAGTATGAGTACGTTACAGGAAACAAACATGAATAGAAACGGGCTTCATGCTCAACAAGCAGCGATTGAAGCAAGCGCTGACATGAAGAGAACGCAAGCGTTGGAGCGCCTTGAGAAGCTGACCATTGAGCTGCAAGAGTTTGTCCAAACTAAGGTCAATATCCACAAGGAGATAAAGACCAAGACAACCGGTGTAGTCAATGCTCTTGGAAGATTCAAGAAACTGGACGAAGAATGGCGCTCATCATTACACCGCACCCCTTGTGCTACATCGGAGAGAAACAGTCAAGTGGTTGTTGAAGAAGCGATGGACACTGGAGCCGAAGGTGACGGAGAATCAGTCGCTGAAGAAGAAAGTGAAACTATCACAACGGCAGAGACTGAATCCTTTGACCAAGACGGCCGCATCCTGAGGAAGTTGAAAAGAAAAATTCGTTCTCCCGAAGGCGGAGCTTTTCATACTCCCAAGAAGCTGAAAGACGTTGGACCTGGTCATCCCATCAAGAAGCAGGAAGTGGTTAAGGATCTTCCACAAAACTCTTGTGAACAGAACAAGAAGCCAGGCTGGGAAAAGGTGCAGTCCAGAAAGGACAAGAAGAAGGAGCGCAAGAAACTGCTCCCAGAAAACCTCTGGTGCCTCCACCGAAGCCGAACCAGAAGCCAAGAAGAACAGCAACGAGACCGGAGGCACTTATTATCCGTCCAGCGAACAAAGATAAGTATTCTGAAATACTTACACGGATCAAGGCGGACGTTCGCCCAGATCAGGTCCGCAACACAGTCGAGAAGATACGCAGGACCGCGACAGGGAACATTCTCATCACGCTGTCGAAAGGCAGTAGTGATAGAGGTAAAGACCTGCAGAAGACTATCGCGGGAATACTTAAGGAGGACGCAAATGTCATTAGTACAGGACCTGAAGAAGACCTGGAAATTCGCGATATTGATGATACTACAACTAAAGATGACATTCTAACAGCTTTACAAGAGGCAGCTGGAAACGATTGTGGTATAACAGTAGAGGCCATTAAAATTCGTAAGGTCTTACGTAGCAGAACACAAATTGCGTCGGTGACTCTGGCAGCAACGGTAGCGCAGAAAGTGGTAGGAGAACACGGTAAGATTAGGATCGGCTGGACCAATTGTCGTATTAGAACAGTACTAAGACCAGTCCGATGTTATAAATGCTGGCATTTTGGACACCGTGCGGTTCAGTGCACAAGTAAAGTCGACCGCTCCAAACTTTGCATTAAATGTGGAGAAGAGGGACACAAAATCGCCGAATGTAATAAGCCTGCTAAATGCGCACTGTGTGCGGATCAATCCGGTACAGAGAATAACGCCCATCATGCCGGCACAAGCAGATGCCCAGTATACCAAGAGGCACTCAAGAAGATAACTGATAAACGAAAATGAGAATACTGCAGCTAAACATCAATCACTGTGAAGCGGCACATGATTTGCTCATGCAGACAGTACGTGAACAGAAGCTTGACCTTGTGCTTATATCGGAACCGTATAAACACCTCGGCGGCCAACCATGGGAAACTGACTGCACCAAAAAAGCTGTCATATGGTCCTGTCGCAAGCTCCCCTTCCAGAGTGTCGTTAACAATGGCAGCGCCGGCTTTGTAGCAGCATCGGTAGATGGCATCCGCTTTACAGCTGCTACACACCACCTAGCCTCACTATTGTTGAATTCATGGACTTTCTGGATCGACTGACGGAGGACGCGAAGCAGTACTACCCAGTGGCAATAGCTGGAGACTTCAACGCCTGGGCAGTGGAATGGGGCAGCAAACACACCAACGCTCGAGGTAAAGAACTACTGGAAGCTTTTTCTACGTTAGATGTAGTATTGTTAAACAGCGGCGATGCGCCGACGTACACTAAAGGAGACGCAAGTTCTATTGTGGATCTTACTTTTGTCAGCAGCAGCCTCATCAGAGGAAACTACGACTGGAAGGTGATGGAGATCTACACGGCCAGCGATCACAATGCGATTCTCTGGGAAGTATCAAAGGACCAGAATCCTAGAAGACCGGCTAAGAAACTTGACATCGTTGGGTGGAAGGTGAAATCCTTTGACCCAGGTGCTCTAGTAGCTGCCCTAAATAGTGAACCGCTTACTACTGGATCTGCAGAAGAAATGACCAAGGACTTGATGAAGAGAGTGACCCAGGCTTGCGACACCTGCATGCCTCGTAAACGGGGCATGAACCAAAGACCTTCGGTGCACTGGTGGAACGAACACATCAGCTCCCTACGGAAAGAGTGTCTCAAGAAAAGAAGAATATCTCAGCGTGGTTATCGGCGGCCTGACTCAGCGGAACTAGTCGCAGAATACAAGAAAGCTCGTCGAGACTTAAACAAAGCCATCAAGGATAGCAAGAAGAACTGCTGGAAAGAGCTAATCAACGAGGTGGACAAAGACTTGTGGGGCAGACCTTACAAGGTAGTCATGGCAAACTTGAAATACCAGCCAATGCCGTCTCCTACGTGTCCTCAACTCCTACAGAAGATCGTGACTGCACTGTTTCCACGACAGCGCGTTTTCAACTACCTGTTGACACAAGACGAACTGAATGATATCCCACCTGTGACGAAAGAAGAACTGATGGAAGCTTGTAACCGCGTCGGGAATAATAAAGCGCCGGGATTGGACGGAATCCCTAATATTGCCTTGAAAACATCTATTAAAGCAGCGCCAGCGTTATTCCTCGATGTCTACAACATCTGCTTGAAGGAAGGGATTTTTCCTCGGAAGTGGAAACAACAACGGCTGGTACTACTTCCTAAAGGAAAAAAGCCACCGGAAGAACCGTCATCTTATCGTCCACTCTGCATGTTGGATACAGCCGGTAAGATACTCGAACGTATAATCCACCAAAGGATAGAAGCAGTTGTCGATCCACTATTAGCAGACAATCAGTACGGATTTCGAAAAGGACGATCAACCCTGGACGCAATCAACCTGGTTGTCGGTATAGCCAAAGACGCAATCGCCGGTACCAGATGGAAGGGTGGAACGAAGAAATATTGTCTGGTGGCAACCCTAGACATCAAAAATGCCTTCAACTCCGCCAACTGGGATCGCATCATGCAAGCTCTTCAAGAGATGAACGTACCAGGATATCTACGAAGGATAGTCGCTAGCTACTTCACGAATAGAGTCCTTAGATATGACACGAAGAATGGTCCAAAGGAGTATGATGTTACTGGAGGCGTCCCGCAGGGTTCTGTTCTCGGTCCACTTCTCTGGAATATCATGTACAACGGATTGTTGAGACTGAAACTACCAAGAAATGTCAAACTGGTAGCGTACGCGGACGACGTAGCCGTAGTAATCGTCGCCAAGCATATTGATGAGATAAATCATATGTTCACGATCACCTTTGAGCGAATTAACCAGTGGATGGACACAGTAAACCTACAACTGGCTAAACAGAAGACCGAGGCTGTACTTATCACTAGCAGAAAAGTGGTGGAAACGATCAATTTAAACGTCGGAGACCAAGAAATCACATCCCAACCATTCATTCGATATCTGGGAGTGATGCTCGATTCCCGACTTAACTTCAAACAACAAGTTGAACACGTGACCGCCAAAGCATCAGCAGTAGTGGCTAACCTAGTACGATTGATGCCCAACATCGGTGGCCCGAAGCAGACAAGGAGGTTATTGCTATCATCAGTAGTTACATCGGTCCTCACGTATGGGATATCCATTTGGTCCGACGCACTTGAGACCCAAGAATCATGGAGGAAAGCATGTCCGGTTTACCGACTGAGCGCGCTAAGAGTAGCCAGCGCCTTTCGAACAATATCAGAGGAAGCAGTGTGTGTCATTTCCGGAACTTTGCCGCTCAGAGTCCTAGCTGAGGAAAGACGTAACCTTTACCAACAAAAGAGGACAACCGCACAAAGTGCCGAGGAACTCAGAGCTAAAGAACGGCAGAACAGCATCGCGCGATGGCAATCGCAGTGGGACGCCGCGACAACAGGGAGATGGACACACCGTCTCATACCAAGGATTGACGTTTGGCTTAACCGGAATCATGGCGAGGCCAACTACTATCTGACCCAGATGTTGTCAGGACACGGCTGTTTCCGGGAGTACCTTTATCGCTTTAAGCACGATGATTGCCCAGAGTGTCCGTCTTGCCCAAGAGTTGCTGAAAATGCGGAGCACGTTTTCTTTGAGTGCCCTCGTTTTAACCCACAGCGTGATGAGTTAGAGAAGATCCTGAACAAGAAAATCACACCAGAGTCAATAGTAGAAGAAATGCTGTCATCCGAAGCTGCCTGGAACGCCACAAGCACGTTTACCACCGAAGTGCTTACAGAGCTGCGTTCCATTGAAAGAAAAAGGGCAAATGACAGAAACTAGAAGGAAGGAAAAATAACACCTTAGCCACCAGAAGGAATAGCAGTAGCTAGATCCTCCCCTCACGAAGTAATGCCTGACGGCGGTTTCCATGAGGGATTAGAGGAAAGAAGAAAAGGGGTTTAGGGTTTAGTGGGTAGGGGCGTTAGCGTCGAGTTTTAGTATGACGCTGCGTCGAGTCGCCACATATCCAGGCCGAACAGCTATGCCTGGAATCCGTAAGAAGGATTCCCCCCCCTAAGATAAAACACACACACACACACACACACACACACACACACACACACACACACACACACACACCCACACACACCCACACACACACACACACACACACACATATACACACATACAGACATAGTGACACCCTCGCGGGAATAGTCAGGAAAGTTTCCTAGGACCTCAAAACGTCGAGATCTGATGAAAACTCGATTTTCGAAAAACGGGGTAAAACCAATAACTTCCCGATTTTTGAAAATTTTCAATTTTCTTAGCGGGAAGTTAAAAATAACTTATTAAAATTTTATATGTTTTTATTGTTATCCATGTTTGGTTCTATAGAAAAAATTATAGCAAATTTTTCCGTGTATTATCGTATTTTATTATTTAAAAAATAAAAAAAAGTTCCTGTTAAAAAACATTATTACTTGTTAAAGAATAAAAATGATGGATCCACGTTGACCTGTAAGTTTTAGTGAAACTGATCCTTTCCTAACATAACAGTTGATTATTTGGAAGATCAAGATAAAATCTTACGTAAGAAAGGGGAGGGAGTTCAAGAAATGATACATATATTTACATAAGGGTAGGGGGGTCGAGTCACCAAAATTTTCCTTACGTAATTAAAGAATGACCTCTATCAATTTTCTTCTAACTCTTATCATTTAACCGGAATTTTAATGCAAAGTTTGATTTGAGAGTGTTTTATCAGTTCATGTGTTCAAATTTTAAAATCAAAATTTTGGGATAAATATTGAAAATATGGAAAAATTAAATTTTTTCTTATTACGTATTTTTGGCCAAAAATTTCAAATTTTCTATTTTTCTATCACTACTGTGGAATTACGGATGAGTTTCAGGTAAAAAGGATAAATAAATAAGTAAGTAAGTTCAATAAATATATAATTTATTAAATGCAATGATGAAATGGTGTAACAATAGGAGAGAGAGCATAAAAAATTTTGATCACAATGACCTAATTGTTTATTTGTATCAATAACCAGAGATTGTTGTTTTTGGTGTTGGCTCAACTCCCCCGAATTGGAAATATAGATAAAATATTTTCGTTATTTACAATATTATTAATTAATCATTATTAATATTAATATATAATTATCATTATTACTTGAACGTTAGCTTAGTTAATAAATAATAATAAATATAATTGTTAAGAATTATTAATAATTAATAATTATATCTCTAATGCCATAAAAATATTACAAGATCGAGCCTGGTATTAATTAATCTAGTAGCACAATTTCGTTTTAAAATTCGAGTGTCTAAGCAATTTTTTTTATCAATTAATTAATAAATAAATACTGAGAAAAATTTATGGGTGCATTCTGAAATATGCAACAAGCATATTGTAATTTATTTGTTTAATTTTTTAAATTTAAATTTAAATTTCGCGGTAAAATTTAAATTTTCCCGCCAAATTAACATTTAAACAGTCCGCCATTTTAGTTCGTCCGCCATTTTGTGTTGCTCATGACATAGTTAAGAAAACACCCTTATTACATGAAAAAATATCTCATATTTAATTTAAATTACTAAATTTTTAGTAATTAATTATTAATTATCATTAATCATTAATATAATAAACTAAAAAATTTAATAAATATATTTCGACATTTTCTATTTATCTTTAGACTGGACAATAGGAAAATTTATGTTTAAAATTTTATTAATTTTCATTAATAATTTATAATTGGTTGTTAATTAATAATTAAATTTATTAAGTCGAATCAAGCGTATTATCAATTGATTTGTAGAATTTAAACTCTACACTATGCTTCTATAAAGTAATTCATTAAAGATGGCGAATTTTCTTCTTAGTTTTACTTTTAATTAATTAATCAATACAATTTAAAGTTGCCATTTCTTAATTAATTAATTAATTTATTAATTAATTGAATAAAATGGCAGCAGTTAGGCCATAAGGCTCCTATTTATTTAAAAACTATCCTTAGATTCTTAGCTTTCTCAGTTAACTTTGTCAATCTTTCATTAATCATTAATCATTAGTCATTAATAATTGTTTTGGTAATAAAATCACTTTAAGCGCCTACCCTAGCATTTTTTTGTCGTTTTATTTTTTTTTGTTGCTGATTTAATGAATTATCATTAACATCCGTCTTTCTTCTCTAATTATCATTAATAATTTATAATTAATTAATTAATTGTAGGTTAATTTAGCAGAAAAACTATGAGCAACTTTATCAAGTGCTTTGAAAAATACTGCGTTAATTTATTAAATTCATTAATTGTTTTCATTCATCAGGTTCAATTTTTGAGGTTAACCAATTAAATTTTACTGAAATTAATATAATTTATTGAGTCTTTCAAAATTAATTTTAATGTAAAAAAATATTTTTATATTAATTAATAATATAAGTATCAATTAAAAATATTAACGTTTACGATTAATATTTATATTTATCCGTAATAATAGTATTAATGCATAATATTGATCCCTGAATAAAAAAAAGTATTGAGACAAAGAAAAAAGTATTGAAAAGTATTCGATTGACTAGAAGACCACTACTTTTCAATACTTTTCTCTTTGTCCCAATACTTTTTTTTTATCAGGGATGTTAATAATTAATACTAATATTTATTAATCTTAGTTAATGATTTTAATATCATTAATATTAACATTAATGAGTAATATTTCCGATATTAATAAATTGACGTTAATAAATAAGATTAATATCAATTAATCATATCAGAATTAATTAATATTGTTAATAATAAACAATGAAACATTAATTGATGATATTAACAATGATTAATAATACTGATATTTATCAATATTGCTCATAAGATTTTTGAATTAATATTAATTAATAAAATTAATATAAATTAAAAAATTGGAATATTTTTTATTAATGTTAAAATTAATTAATCGTATTCACAATAATAGATGTTAATGTAAATTAATTATCATCAATATTAATATTGATATTAATGAATATTAATATCAATCAATCATGATCAAATTAATAAGTTATAATATTAATCCATAGTAGTAACATCGATTAATCATGTTCACATTAATAGATGTAAATGTCAATTAAGAATCATTAATATGGATGTTAATGGTCATTTATATTGATATTAATGAATATTAATGATAATGAATATTGAAAAAATTAATCAATGGTTGTAACATTAATTATTAATTCTGATATTAATTAATATTAATCCCATACTTTTTTAAGATTAACATAAATTAATCATATTTACATTAATAGAGGTTAATATTGCTTAAAAATGATGAATATAATTAATGTTAATCAATAATATTGATATTAATCTATATAATTATAAATTAATAATGTCGATATTAATTAATGACAGTCATATTAATCAATAATAACATTATTGTTATGAACATTATTGTTATTATTATTATGAACATTATTGGTTAATATTAATATTAGTTCAGTACATTTTATTATAATATCAGAATTTTACGATTAATTCATAATTTCAACATTAATCAACAATGTTAACATTAACGAATATTATTAATATTAATCCATAATTTCAATATTAATCAATAATATTAGTATCAATTCTGATATATTTGATTAATAGAAATCATAATCATTAATAATACAGAAATTAATGATTAATATTAATATTAATCTACCACATTAGTATTAATTAATAACATCAATATTAAAAATCATACATTACATAAAAATTGAACAAAATTCAAAATAAAAAAAATCTTCCTCAAACCAGACAAAAAATTACAATGAATAATGATTAATAACAAATTCTATTAATAGCTCAACTATACCAATAGATAAATATCGAAGCAAAAATATTATCAAATACTCTTTAGTATTACACAATATCAATCCGTCCGTATTAATCGAATTTATATATAATTATTATATAAATCGACTTAATTAATCACCGACAGCATGGATTAATTTAATTAAATAACAATGATTGAAGAAATTGAATTTGTTTATTAATGATAATAATAATGAATTAATTATATATAATAATATAATTAATTTGATTTCTAATGCACGCTCTCTCATAATTTCTCCCACTCTTACGCGTTAATAACTAATTAATCCGTTAAGCTTAATGGCATGTAAAATGCTCGTTGGAATTGACTCATGTATACAGTAGTTTGTTACTTTATTATATTATTTGCATCATGCACTGTCGTATTAATATTAATTAATCTATACAACTTTTAATAATCGATTTTAATATCATTAATATTAATATTATCTACATCATTAATAATCATTAATTATAATAATCCGACAGAGTTGTCGTTTTAAATTATTTGTTCCGTTCCGTTCCATGCAAGAACGTCGTGGATTGAGCGTGGGAGCTTAAGTGCTAATCGATTTAAAAGTTACATTAATTACTTTTTTTTTTTTTTAGTTTTCTTACCCTTCTCTTGTTTCCCTTCTTTTCGTGAACTTTTTAAATTTTTTTTCTTTATTATTTTACTAGTACCCGTGGTACCTCGAAAGCTCAAAAAAATCAACACAAAATTTTGTCCATTAACAATAATAATAATAATTATTATTAAATAGAAAAGAAAGAACTCACGTGCCTCCGCGTTTTAAAATAACTAATTTCGTGTCTATGTCTCATTAAATCTTAAAAGTTATCCACGAAATTGCACTGGTGCAATGAATTTAACTTTCACCCCTTTAATGTTTCAGTTTATTTTTTTTTCTTCTTTTTATTTTAATCTTCAAACAATAAATTCAACGGAGCACGATAAATACTTTCTTTGATCACTATTTAATTTATCACATTAGCATTTTTATTAACTATTTTAGTGTCTCTGTAATAATTATTACACGAAGACAAGCGTCTAGTATTTTTAAAATTGTTAATAAATTATTTTAACAATTTATCGCACCGAAAATAAATTTTAAATACTGCCTCAGATTTAATAATTAAAAAAACAAAAAATAGACCCATCTTGCCTCATTATTTACAAAATTTATGGTAACAAATTACAACGGCAAAAAAGCTCGGTAAATATAATAATTATTAACCGCGATCATGCCGACGCGCATCACTCAACGCTATCATGCCATTCATCATCCGTCATCATAAATATCAACGAATTCGTTGGACTCATTCGTTAACTCCCTCTGGATTTACAATATTCTGCCTCGCTTGGCTTTCAACAGCAAATAAATTTTACACTAGGGACGTCAGTCGTTAAAAAACTTTTTTTTTTTTTTTTTTTTTTTTTAGTTTTGGTTTTAATATAAATCATGATCCTTTTCAGAGAGATTTTTTGTATTAAGTACAGCTTGTTTAGTTTTTTGGTGAAATTTGCGATAAGTTGCATTGTTCTGGTACTTTGTTCTTCGGACAAAAATAATCTTAATTTTAATATTTTTTTTTAATTGGCAAGGTTGTTAAATATTTTTATTTTTTTATTATTTTAATAATAATTAAAATTATATATTTGATAAAAATTACTAGGATTAATATTAATATCAATTTTTAATATTAATATTAATCTATAAAATTCGGATTAATTAATAATGATATTACATTAATCAATAATATTCTTATTAATCCATAATATCAGTTTTAATTGGTAATATTAATATTAATCATCAATATTGATATTAATGATTGATATTAACATTAGTTCATAGTAAAAGTATTAATTAATTAAAGCAATTTTGATCAATAATATTGATCTATTTGATGAATATTACTAGGATTGATATTAATATTAATTTTTAATATTAATATTAATCTGTAAAATTCGGATTTATTAATAATGATGACACATTAATAAATAATATTGTTATTAATCCATAACATCAGTTTTAGTTAATAATATTAATATTAAACATCAATATTGACAATAACGATTAATATTAATATTAGTTTATGGTATAGGTTATAATTAATCAAATTAATTTTGATCAACATTATTGATTAAAATTGATAATATTAATATTAATCATTGATATTAACATTTTTAGTTAAATTGATATTAATTTATTTTATTAATATCATTTAATTAAATCAATATTAATTAATCAAATTTTAATCGATTAACAATTGTTAATATCAATTAATAATTCTCATATTAATTCCTAATAGAATGAATTAATAATATTATCATTAATCATTAATATCCATATGAGTCTATAATATTAATATTAATATTAATTAACAATGTTATTATTAATTAACAATGTTGTTATTAATGGTTAGTTTTCCTATTAATCCACATAATTAATATTAATTCCTAAAATAAATGTTAATTGATAATATTAAGATTAATCGTTCATGTTAACATTAGTGATTAATATTGATGATTAACAAACATAATTAGTATTTATCATCAATACAACATTACTGATTAATAGTAACATCAGTTCACGATATAAGTATTGATTGATTATAATAATTTTAATCAATATTATTAATCAAAATTAACAAAATTAGTAAAAATCATTAATATTAACATTATTTATTAAAATTAATATTTATGATATTATTATTATACAATTAAGTTGGTATCAATTAATCATATTTTAATCGATTAAAAATTTTTAATTTCGATAATTAATATTCATATTAATCCTCGATAGAATTAATTAATAATATTAACATCAGTGATTAATATTCATATGAATCCATAATATCAATATTAATTAATAATATTAGGATTAATCATTAATTTTTTTTATTGATCCATATTTTCTTTAATTTTAATTTCAATGAACAATGTTAATATTAATGATTAATGAGTTATTCAATATTAATTAGGGCCAGAAAGTTTGCATTTTTTCTTTATTCAAATTTGAGGTTAAACATATGAATTAATGACTAATATCCATAGTTCTCCATAATATGAGGATTAAATAATAATATTAACATTAATAATTAATATTCATATTAATCGATATTATTAACATAAATCAATTAGTACTTTACATTGAAATTTAATAAACTTTTTTAACATAACCAAAAAACTTAAGAAAATTAATGATTCACATACATTGTTTAAATTAATTACAATAAATTAATTATTTAATAACAATATTCAACAACCCTGCATAAATTACAATAATAAAAAATAACGTCAGTCCCTTGCAAGAAAAAAAAAGTACTCTACCATTAAAACAGAATATTGTTTAAGCATAACCTCAATCTCAACAAACAATAGTATAACCTAATTCTGAACAAAGTAACTCTTGCTCAATACAAAGTATACAAGCGAATTAACAAGATATATATATATATATATATATTTATATAATATATTAAATATTAAATAATATAATATAATAAGTTTGTTATTTAAATAATTATTATTATTTTTGTATACACCGAGAGTTAATACTCACAATACAATTCAGTCTCGAAAGTTAATATTATTTTTATTTAGTTTTTTTAATATAATTTTTTTATTTTTTTTTTTAATGCCGGTGGATACCTCTCGTTACTCTCAGTCTCAGACAATTATTAATATAACAGTTTTATCATTTACTTCAACAACAAAGTATGATACAATTACTAAACTGATATGTATCACTTGTAACATAACCAAAAAAACTCTAAATTATTTACAATTTTAATATAATAAATTGACCAGGCAGTGCCAGTTTTAAAAACAAATTAGTTAATAAATATCGGGCGACATATGCCAAAAAAGTGAAGGATTTTATGCCAAAAAAGCGTATAAAGTTTTTTTTTTCATTAAATTTAAAATTATACAAAACGTCAAGATCAATATTAATAATATTTTTCAATATAATGGAAATATCATTGACATTAATGAATGAAATTAATATCAATTAATAATATCAGGATTAATTAATATTGTTGATATTAAATAATGAAAGTAACATTAATTGATGATATTAACAATGATTAATAATACTGATATTGATCAATATTGCTCATAAAATTTTTAAATTAATGTTAATATAAATTATCAATTTATCAATTAAATATTTATCGATAATATTAATATTAATAAATATGATTGACATTAATGAATGATTAATATCAATTAATAATATTAGAGTTGATTAATATTAATATTAATGAATGAAAGTAAAATTAATTTATGACATTAACAATAATTAATAATACTGATATTTATTAATGTTGCTCATAAAATTTTTAAATTAATATTAATTAATAAAAATAAAAAATTTGAATATTTATCAATCATATTAACATTAATTAATCATAATTAAATTAATGAATGATAATATTAATTCATAATACTAACATTGATGAGTAATATTAACACTGATTAATCATTTTCACATTAATAGATGTTAATTTTAATTAATAGTAATTCATCTTGATATTAATGAATATTAATATCAATGTATAATAACAATATTAATGAATTATATTGAAAAAATTAATCACTGATTGTAATATAAATTAATAATTCTGATATTAATTAATATTACTCACGAACATTTTTAAGATTAACGTAAATTAATCATATTAACATTAATAGATGTTAATATTGATTAATAGTCGTTAATACCAATTAAAAATCTTAAAATTAATCAATAAAATTAACATTAATTAATTATAGTGATATTAATCCATATCATTATGAATTAATGAACATTAATATTACTAAAACCAAAAAGAGGATTTTTCATACGCTTTTTTAACTTACGAAATTTTTTTTTTAAGCTTAGAATAAGCAAAAAAAATTTTTCTACGCTCTTTAGGCATTTGTCACGCAATATAACAAACATCAAATAATTGTAATTAATAATAACAATAATAATAATAATATAATTCTTGTGTATGTTAAAGCAGATGAAGATATTGAATTTTAAGAAGACTATTTTAATAATTAGAAAGAATTAATTATAATTATTTACAAGCACCTCAAGCGTTAATTGTTCAACAGTTATAAATAACTAACGAAACAATTATTATTTAGAATAAACAAAATAAATAATAAACAATGAATAGTATTTTTGAGAAATAATAAATATAGAGGCTATCCGTAAGTGAACCGGCAATTACCATCTCAGTGAGACGCGGGACGGTTAAAATAAAGCAATCCCCAATGGAATTATTTATTTATTTAATTAATTAGTTTAAAATTGCTATTCTCGTTAACCAGCCGTTAATTTATTGTTAATATTAATATAATTATAATTTTAATTAATTGCTTAAGCTTTGTGATGCTTGGAAGGAGAATGATTGCCGCTTAATTCTGTTGGACAGTCGGTTGTACGAGTTCCAGCTTTTGTTCCAGAACAAGTTGTTGAATTTGTTGCTAAGTTGCCTCTTGGTTCGCGGCTGCTGGGCTGGCCCCTGGGCTAGATGAGTGCGAGCTTTGGGGGGCAGCACCCGCCCGTGAAATGACCGCTGGCTGCCTCCCGCTCGCGTTTGCGACGGCCCGAGCGTTCTGAAGTCTGGAATTAACGATACTTTTGTTAAGTCGGGGGATTTTGTTTCTTTTTTTGGATACTTTGATCGCAAGTCAAATTTGATTTTTAAGATTTGAAAGAAATTATTTAGTTTGTTTCTTAAAATTTTTTTATTCCACGGACAAATTTTTTTAATTTTTCACTAATTTTAAGAGTTAAAATATTTTGTTGATGATAATTTTTTTTTTTTATCGAAGAAAAATGTAAAAAAGAAATAGAAAAAAATGTTCTTTTTTAGAAAATTAATATAAATTTTTTTGAAAGAAATTAATAGAAATTTTGTAACTAAAACAATTAATAAAAAATGATTAATTAAAAAAATTATAAATTTTTTTGGTAAGAAAAACAAATAAAAATTTTTTTTTTTAATAATTAACAGTTTTCCTGTTAAAAAAATAAATAAAAATTTTACTAAAAAAGTTAATAAAAATTTTTTTGCTAAAAAAATTACTAACTATTTTAACAGAAATTTTTTGCTAAAGAAACTAATAACCGAATAAACTAAAACAAATTTTTTCAATAAAAAAATAAATAACAATTTTAATTAACCTTTTTTTGCTAAAGAAATTAATAACAACTTTTCTGCTAAAAAAATGAATATTAATTTTAATAAAAAACTTTTTTGCTAAAATACTTGGAAAAAAGAATGCAGCGTTATCAATCAAAAATACATTTAAATTTGTTAGAAGTTACATAAGGCCCCATTTATTAACATTCTGTATAACTAACACGAGAGCGTTATCATTGTTTAGATTTTATGATTAAATATAATTTATCCTACAAATCAATGAAGTAAAATCAATAATTTTTTTTTTTTTTTTAAATCTAATGGAAATATTATTTACTACCTAAAATACCGATATATCATGTATATTGTGCAAAAGGAGGGGATTTTTAGTAGTGTAGAGGTTGGCGCAACGAACAGAGAGTATGTTCTGACACATGAGTGCAGAAAACTTCGTACTCGTTTTTCTCACAAATTAATAAATAATTAATCACATTATAATCTAAAAAAAAGACGCTATTCGGCCACACCCGAAATGAGAGGTAGATGTCATAGAATGAATTATCATCTTGTCTCAATTTTCGTTTGAGAATAAAATTTATTTTAACACACATAAGTAGGTTATATTACACATTGCCTGAAAGTGGTTCAATTGAACTCTTAACTCCGATAAAATAACTAATAATTGTCAAAAAGTTAACGTTATATACGTTAAATTAGAAGTAATTTTGTGAGCTTTCACATAAATTTATCAAAAATAACCTACAATTCTTTCAAAAAATTAAAAAAAAAAAAAAATTTAACTCAATTAATGCATTTTTTCGCAAGTTACAGTGTTTTCATAGTTTCTTATATAGCCGACAGGAAATTTTTTTGACCTATTTTGATGTTTTTTTCCGTTTCTATTGCACTAAATCAATTTTTGAAAAGTGTCAAATGAATGTCGCTTAAACTATCTTGACAATAGCATGCAAAATATATTGATTCTATGAACTAACAAGACTATAATAATAAAAATAGTTGCCGAAATGAGGCGAAAAGTATTTTTCGATCATAAAGCACTCTCTGATGTTTCGCATCATGGGTCGTGCAATATAGATGAATAAATAATCAATTGACTTGACAAAGACCAAAGCATAATAATACAACAATAATCTTACCGGTCGTGAATCATCACACGACAGACTGCGTTAAATTAAAACATCCCAATTGTTAGTAATTGTTAGCAATAACATTAATTATAAATTACCAATAAAAAGAAACCTACTTGATTTTAGATTGTCGCATAAACTGTTGAATTTTCCTAGCAGCCTGATGAGCAGCTTGCTGATGAACAGATTGCTGTCTTGTGCCAGTGGATCCGGGACGAGCACGATAGTTGCGATAGTTGCTTTGAATCACCAGGGCAGCTTTGGTGGCTTGTCTGCAATTAGTAAAGAGTATTAGTCTAACCATCTTTGTTTGACCAGCCAGACTAGACTAGACTAGAGAAAGCGAATATAATAATAACAGATAGCAGATAGTTGAATCAGGAGTTGCATAGATAAGAATACCACCTTCTGTTCGAGTAATAGAGAGTAAGAGTAAGAGCAAGAACCGCCTCCGTCTTTGTCTTATCTCAGTTAGACACACTTTAGAGACACAGTTACATTATGCAGGATCCGCGGCCACAGTCTTAGACCCAACTCGTATTAATTTAATGCCGGGTTAATTTGGTATTCGAGAGGCCCGCGCTGGATAAAGTTCACTCAAAGTTACTGAATTATTTACGATCCCAATTAAAAGTTCCGACTCGTCTCTTCGCCAGGTAAGAAGAATTGTTTCCCATGAGCTCCGAGTCTCCATAAGACTCTGTTTGTTTATGTTTATGTTCTACTCTTTGTCTTCTTTGTCGCTTGTTAGGCTATCCGTCACCCTTCGGATTGTTCATTGTGATTTATGAGTACGCAATGAGGCTAATTTAATATTTGGATCGCGAATTTATCAACAGATCCCCAGGATTATGAGGATTAATACCGCAACATGAGCGCAATCGCATGGAATAATGAAACTAAGGTACTTCTTGTTTTAATTACCTGGTGATTTATTTTCGGTTACTGTTAATTACCTTGTTTAATTATCTTTTGGATTAACGTTTGCTTTACTGGTTGCTGAGTTGGAAAAATTTCCGTAAAATGGCGAGTAATTCGCTGGGAAATGGATGACTACTAAAGCGCGGATTTCTTCAATTGTTTAGAGCTTTGAAATTGTTAGAATTTTTAGTAAAAAATAAACATTTATAAAATTACTAAGTTGAATTTTTGAAACTGTTAATTTTTAATTAATACTAAGAAAATTTTATTACTAAATTTTTTGTTATTTTATGAAAAACTCAGATTTTAAAGTAATATTAATTTTTTTGTCAATTTGACTAATTTTTCTAAATTATTAAATAAATATTAACCATTTTTAATGTTGAATATTAAATAACTAATTTTTCAGAAAATTTCTGACAAAATGGCCTCCATTTGGTTATAAAATGGCCCACTATTAAAGCGCGGGCTTTTTCAATTTTTTTACTATCTTGTTTAGAGTTTTGAAATTGTTAGAATTTTTAATAAAAAATAAACATTTATAAAATAACAAAGTTGAATTTTGTTAATTGTTAATTTTTAATAGATATTAAAAAATTTTTAGAACTCGAATTTTTGAAAAACAGATTTTAAAGTAATATGTCAAAAATTTTTTTAATTTGACTAATTTTTCTAAATAATTAAATGAATATTGATGATTTTAAAGGTTATATAATAAATAATTAGTTTTTCACACAATTTCTGACAAAATGGCTGCTTACGTGGTTATAAAATGGCCAATCATAAAAGCGCGGGATTTGCAAATTTTAACATCTTGTTTAGAGTTTTGGAATTGTTAGAATTTTTAATAAAAAATAAATATTTATAAAATTAGTAAGTTGAATTTAAAAAATTTTTAATTTATATTAAAAAAATTTTTGCACTGAAATTTTTATTAATTTATGTAAAACTCAGATTTTAAAGTAATATTAATTTTTTTGTCAATTTGACAAATTTTTCTAAATGATTGAATAAATATTAACAATTATTAATGTTATACATTCAATAACTAGTTTTTCACAAAATTTCTGACAAAATGGCCTCCATTTGATTATAAAATGGCCCAGTATTAAAGCGCGGGCTTCTTCAATTTTTTTATCATCTTGTTTAGAGTTTTAGAATTGTTAGAATTTTTAATAAAAAATAAATATTTATAAAATTACTAAGTTGAATTCTTTAAATTTTTAATCCTTAATTAATATTAAAAAAATTTGATTACTCAAATTTTTATTAATTTATGAAAAACTCAGATTTTAAAGTAATATTAATTTTTTTTTAATTTGACTAATTTTTTTGAATAAATATCAATTTTTAATGTTATACATTCAATCATTAGTTTTTCACACAATTTCTGACAAAATGGCCGCCTATTTGGTTAAAAAATGGGCGATTATAAAAGCGCGGGATTTTCGAATTTTTTAAAAATCTTGTTACAGTTTTGAAATTAGTAAAATTTTGAATAAAAAATGTATTAGGTTGAAATTTTTCAACATAAAAACTTTTGAATTATGACTACAATTTTTCTAATACTTGAATAAATATTAACAATTTTTTGTTCAAAGCTCAAAAAAATAAACTAATTTTAAATTAATATCTTTAATATTTTTTAAATAAACCAATTTATTGCAACAAATGAATCAATAATTCATTTCTCGCTCAATCTCTGACAAGATGGCAGCCTACTTGGCTGTAAAATGGCTGACAATAAAAGCGCGGGCTTTTTAAAATTTTTAATAAACTTATTTTCAACTTTGTAATAAAAAATGCCCATTTATAAATTTACTGAGTTTAAACTTCATAAAAAATTTCTATAAATAATAATAAAAATTTATAAAAAACTTACATTACAAAATAAAGTAAAAATTTTTCAATTTTTCTAATAAGTAAGTCTTAACAATTTTTTTCATCAACTTATGTAATTTTTCATCAACTAATAATCTTATTATTGAAATTAGACCAATAATTAGTTTCGCAACCCGTTTGCCGACAAAATGGCCGCTTACGAAAATTTTTTAAAATGACCGACACAATTCCTAGACTCGAATTTTTTAGCGCGAAAAACGCGGGCTTTTTGAATCTTGCAAGTAAAAAAATCTACTAGCACTAATAATATTAATAAAAATGAGAGTAAAAGTGTGAACTTTACCGAGTGTCGCCGAGTAAACTCCCGAATGATTAAGCTTAAAACTATAAAGTATACCTGTAATAAGCGTACTGTTTATGTCGACGGTAGTACTGCTGAATAAGGACAGCAGCATGTCTCTCGGCTTCCTCTTGCCGCTGGCGGCCCTTGTAATTGCGATAAGCTTTCTGGATCATCCGGGCAGCGTGGTAAAGTTCGCGCTGCTCACGATCCGAAAGAGTGAGGCGGCTGAGGTCAGCTTCGCCCTCACTGCTCCTCTCGGTAAGGTTACCGTTCATGTAGTCGTCGTACTCGTTGGAAGAGTGCTGCTGGTGATTTTGCTGATGATTATGGCTTTGGTGGTGATGACGGTGATGATGGTGGGGGTTTCCGCCGTCTAATTGGAGCTGCAGCTGGAGAAACTCGCAGAAGTCGGCGGTGGTAGGCGGCGGCGAGGGTGAGTCGGGTGTCAAACAGCTGCTTGACGGGCTGGACGGACTTGCTTCCGCGTCGACGTCGGACACAGACGCTGCACCTCCACACTCACGATATGAATCGAATAACTCCCCGGAGTCGAGCGGCTGGAAATTATTAATTTTTCATTAAATAATAATAATAATTTATTCAAAAGTTAATAATTGTATGAGATGGTGAAAATTTAAGACTTTATTATCAAATTTCTTACTCAAGGATTTAATCCTCTACAAAAAAAGTTTCTTACAATTTTTTTGTTTTTTTAATATTTTAGCCACAATTAGCACTTTAAACTTTTGAAAACTACGGATAAGTTCTATAAGTTTAGTTTTTAATTTTAAATTAAAATTTTGATAAAAGGAAGCTAAATACCCAAAATACTAAGAATTTTTTTGTAGATACTTAAATTCTTTATATAAAAAGTCTGGTGTGATTTTTTTGTATTTTCAATATTTGACCTACAATTTTGAATTGAACCTTAAACATTCAAAACTTTGATAAGAGGTATTTCATGCGAAATGAGTAAATGACAAAAATTAAAAAATTTCTCTAATACATTCTAATTTAGTCCTAATTTATTATTAAAAGTTTATATTTTACTAATTTGTAAAGAAAATTTTTTTAATCAATAAGAAAATCGATTTTTCTCTCCTAGTAACTTTTCAGCCGTACTAATTAGTATCCGGGTCAAATGTTTCAATAGTTATAGGAACAAATTAATTTCATGTTTGTTATTAACCAACATATTTATTATTATAGTTTTAAGAACAAATTTTTTCATGTTCGTTATTAATTAACACCTAAGTTTATCAAGATCGTGTTGTCAGCATGATAAATCCTTTATTTGTATTTTTTATTTAGTTTTTTTTTAATTATCCTAAATAATTTATAGTTAAATATATAAATAATTATGTTTCTAAGATTAAAATAATATAAAAGTCTTTTTAATAAACAACTTGATGTAGACATTTTGTACTTGTCCCACCAGTCACAAATGCCTGTCCCCAGTCACAATAAAAAAAATTTTTTTAATTGTTTCTACGTAGGTAATCAGTCTAATTCTTCATAATATTGAATGTTTGTAGGATAAATTTTGTATTGAGAGGGAAGTATTTTTTAAAAGTTTAGTGGTCGAACGGAAACTCGACTTTAACTATACCTTTGGTAAGAGAGAAGGATTTTTCGATGTCCCACCAGTCACACTCAGTCAAATGATAATTACGAGAAACTTAAAAAGTGATCGTGGTTTTTGACAAAGGGATGTTGTTAATTAGTTATTCTTCTGTATTATAAGATAAATTTTACTATAGTATAAATTTCAGTCACATAATTATAGCTTATAATTGATGAAATTCCAGATTCAAATGTCTCACCAGTCATTATGGAATGCCCCATAAATAGTTTTTAGTTTATTATTAATAATTTTTTAAAATATAGTGATAATAATTGAAAATTATTGGTTTTATGAAAATTTAAATTAAAACAAATTAATTCAACAAAGTAAAGTCATTTTTTTTCCTCTATTAATATTAATTAAGGACACTCATTAATTTAACTCGACTTGACTTTTAATTATTTTTTTTCATTTCGTTAAATTTATTCTAATTAATGGATTGAATTGGTAATTAATAATCAGGATTTTATTTCATGCCAAGTTAGTAATTAGTTATTATTCAAAAATAATTTAATATATTTAAAAACTCAATATTCAAATATGATAAAAATTTCATCTATAAAAATGAATATTTAAATTTAAAAAAAGCAGCAAATTTTAAAATTCAAATTTCGAATGGCACCACTAGAATTTATAAGAAGAAACAAAAATGGCTGAAGATTAACAGCTGATCGTTTTAACTCAGTTCGAATTTTAATTTGCCAATTAAAAAAAAACTACAAAGATTTAAAAACTCAAATGAAACAAAACTATACTTCGAGATAGTACGAACATAAAAAAAATTTATTTTAATCTTTTTAATGAATTATATAATATCTAAAAAAAATTAATTAAAAATAAAACTGTCCGAAGATAAATTATAGGACAGAATAAATATAAAGTGACTAGTTATTTAATCATAAAACTAATTAACTGAAGATTGAGTACTAGAAGTGGGAGAGGATAATTTAAGAAAAAGTAAATCCGGTTGTGTAGATAGAAAATCCCATTTAAAATTAGTGTACTTACCATTTGCTCCATAAAAGCATCCTCGAGCGGGGTCAATGAGGATGGCGGTGAGGGTGGAAGGGAGGGCGACGAAGGATCACCCTCTCTCTTTATTCTCTCTGGAAGTGCGGCTATTATTTGTTCGGCCAACGTCAGCACCCGCACGTCTTCCTCCCCTAAAAAAAATAAATTACCACCCTATACCTATTCCTAGCGAAACTTAAAACCGCCAATACACCAACACCGACCCAAACATAAACAAAAACAAAACACATTTAAATAAACTTTAATTTAAGTAAATAAAATCCAAATTATTGCCTTTTAATTTCTTAAATTAAATTTATTAGGAGCAGTTAAATATTTAACACCAACAAATAAATAATAAATAAAAAGGGGCGACAGAAACACACGTTGCCAAAGCTGCTATATGTTTCACGTGGATTGATAATAATGGTAATAATAATAATTGTAATCTTGGCACTGCGTTTTGTAATTTATAGACAAAGCACACACGTGTTTGCTTAAAACATTGTGAGCATGATAAAACCTCGGCCATTTTGTTAAGTAGTTAGTTACCAACCTAGATCATATTTTAGTTTACTTTTAGTTTCAGTTTGTGAAAAAGGTGTGATTTATCTTGTACTTAGTACTTTTGTGTTCGGACACAGACCCCAAGCTATGGAATGTTGTTTTATTTGGTTCGTCAAGGCAAGCACACACCAACACTGCGAAAAGCTTGCAAGGGGTTACTTTTGGTTTATCGGTTAATAATTAAATACTCTAGCTTTGTGGTTGCTGTAAAAAATCTTCTCTGGTGGGAGTAAGTGAAATTTTTGGCAGCGAAAATGGAAAATAGAATTATTCAAGTTTATTTGGTCTTATTGCGGCAAATTTCAACATAAAATTAAGATTAAATGTATGTGAAGCTAATTTATTCGTAATGTGATTGATCGAATATATCATACGCATAAAAATATATGTAATTCCATACTAATATTCAGAGGCGCGCTTGCGCGCGCACGTCAGATCTAGTGTTTATATCGTTAAGTTTTGGGCTTAGAGGAGGTTGAGGCAACGAGCAAAGAGTGTGTTCTAAAACACGAGCACAGAAAACCTCACTAAGCCTGAACTTAAAAAAAAGTAATCTATATATTTCAAGTAACTTAATCTTGAGAATTTGGACAATAAATTAAGATGTTGAATTATACACAGAAAGAAAAATTTCTTGGCTGGAGAACAAAATTCTTGGCTCAAGAAAATTTTCGGGTGCCTGAAGGAAGACCGAAGTTGTGTTGGTCGAAGTAAAAACTTTTCTTGAAATTCTATTCTAGGTGAAAGTAATTTTTTCTTAATTCAAATTATCATAAATACTTGATACAATAAATTTTTATATTTAATCAAGATTTTTAGATACCTTAGGTAAAGCAGCGCCACCTACTTCATCTGAGAAAAAAATTTTCTCACCTTGAGAAAATTTTGCTCTTGAATATTTGATACCCATTTTATATTATTTTAGTGTGCAATTATACATATTGAATGAAAAAAAAATGATTCAATATTATTTTATCTTGCCATTTGACATGTTAATCAGTAAAAATATTAATAAAAATTTACTTCTATCAAGATATTTAATTTTTTGGAGCAAGAGAGAAATTTTCTCAAGACAAGAAAATTTACTTCTATCAAGAACTAAATTTTTTGGAGCAAGAGGCTAAATTTTCTCAAAAAAAAATTTTCTTGACTTAAATAAATTTTCTTGGATCAAAATACGTATTTCATAAAGCAAGAAAATTAATTTTGTTGGATCAAGTGAAATTTCTAGTGTCAAAAAAAAATTTTTTAAAAAAAGTTTACAAATGACTCATCTTCATTTATTGTCCAAATTCTCAAGATTAAGTTATTTAAAATATTTTAAATATGAAAGAGAACTTAAAAAGTAATCTATATAATCTAGAGAATAAGAAAAATTTGTTTTCGGTATATTTATATGATAAAATTAGTTTTTTTAGTTAAATTTAGTATAATTGAAAAGGTCGACTTGAATTTTTCTTTTGAAAACCTCCTATGCATTTTTAGAATAATTTATTTATTGTGATAACTTTTCGGAGTTGTTATAAATAAATTTCAATTCCAAGCTAGACAAAATTTGATCATTTATTTTTTTTTTGTGCATGTCGATAATGTTATATATGTCGAATATTAATCCATATAATTAAAAAAATAACTCAAATTTTATGACGGACATATATTTATCAAAAAATGGGTTTCTATAGTTTAATTTACTATAATACCATCAGAAAGTTAATAACTCTAATTTCCGTCTTTTCACGATTTTTGATTTTTTCCGGCAATACTCAATTTATCATCTAAATAATTAAGAGGATAAGCTAAATTTTATCACGGGAATGTTTTTATTTAAATAAGGATTTTTATAGTTTAATTTTGTACCATCAGAAAAGTCTTGAAGTGAATTTGTGTCTTTTAACAATTTTATATATTTTTTGATTAGTCAATTTTTTTGAGGAGTTTTGAATAGTTTGTTGGTTCTATGAGTTTGCTCCGTGACATTTGTCCTTAAATAATTGATCCTGTGATAGCAATAGTATTTCCAAAATTTATCTAAAAAGTACCTAAACTGTATATTGTGATTAAGAATATCGTAAAATCACTAAGCTAAAGTTCTTTTTATTCCCAATTCGTAATTCTCGACAGTCTCATAGTGACCGTAGAATGCTAGGATACTTTATTTTAAAAAAATATTTTAGTGGCACGGCTAAATCTCTTATTAGAGATGTTTTTGTCAAGAAAACTAATAAAAAAATCGACCATTTAACTATCTAATTTAGTAGCCGGGTTTTCGGGTCGGAGTGAGGTTAAATTAAGGCAACGAGCAGAGAGTGTGTTCTAAAACACGAGCGCGAAAAACCTTATTTTTTAAGTTGCTACATAAATAAACGTAACTATCAATCAACTATCACATCCACCACAATATCCTTTACAATATTACCATCAATAAGGGGAATTCTCTGTAAGAATGTTTTTTGCTGTCCCAGGCATTTTTTTATTAAAAAAATTGTTATTTTGTTACTAAAAAAAATTTATTACGAAAGTAAAAAAACAATTCTATTTGGAGCATTGAAAACTAAAATGAGATAAATTTTGGTTTTTTTGCTATACATTCGTAAACCACCGAAATAGCAGTCCCCTGGGCTGTCTCATTCCCAAAATTAAAACTTTAAGATCAAATTTTAAGTTATTCGTCCATAATATATAATTTGGTCTATAATTTTCATAAACTTAATTAGTTAACTAACAATCTTCTTCAATAAAAAGTACCGAAAATTAATTTGTTTCATTAAATTCATTAAACCAAAGTTTGTCCCAGGCATTTTAAGAACAGTCCCCTGCCAGAAGTTCAAAGCCAAAAAAAAAAATCCAGCGTGTTATTTTACCTTTTGTAAGGTTTATAAGGATCTAACTACACGGAGAAAAAAATTTTGTTATAGGAACTCTATAATAGTTAGTTAGTTGTAAAAAGTTCCAGTAGGTTAATGTATTCTTATAGTAACAATACCGTTTGGCTCCTGCAACTCTACATCGTTGAGCTCTGAGAGCTAAACGTTATTTACCTCTCACAACTCTACAGGATCGTTCTGAGACTATAACAAATTTTTGGAAGTCTGCTTAGTAATTTTTTTTTACGATTTAGCATTGATAATTTAATAAATACATGCAGCAGAATGAATTTATATTGCCAACAATAATTGTATATGACAAATAAGAATAGTATTATAATAGAAATAAAATAATAATAGAACTTATATTACAAATAAAAATTATTTGTAAAATAAAAATATGGTCGTCACAAAATTATCTTATTTTCTTAATTATATCAATAAATATTGGACATAAAATCATTACCGTATATGCACGAGAAAAGATAAATAAACGAAAACAAATTTTATTTTGTGTTAAATTGGGTCTTTTTAATGTATTCCGATAACTTATCACTTATCACAATATATTCAACTAATAAATTAAATTAACAGTCACTGCAAATGAACCTTGAAAAATCATAAATACAAAACTGTTCTAACGAAATTCAATTTGACAAAAAAAAACCTATTTCCTTAAATAAATAAACTGGAAACTTAATTGTCCTCATATATTTTTAATAATATAGATTAGTAACAAAATAATTATGTTTGGCATTTTAGAAGGTTATGAAATATGTCAGCGCACTCCACTACTGCGCAACGTAGAGCGCTCCCAACTATACCGTTTGGCTCTGAGAACAATCCCGTAGAGCTCTGAGAGCTCAACAACATTGAGTTATCAGAACTAAATAACATTTTGTTACTGTAACTCTACAACGAACAGTAAACTGTGTATAGTTGTGGTAACTCTACAGTTACGTTACCAGAACGAAATTTTTTTTTCCGTGTAGCCTTGAGTTAATAACCATAGGGCTGTTAGCGCTTTATCGCCATTTTATTTAGTATCAAAACACCGTTTGTGCTGGAAATATGTATCTGGGCTACTTCAAAACTCAGTCCCCTGGCAACTATTTTTATTTATAATTTATTTATAAAATTGGATCCATAAGTCTTAATATTATTCTAATTAATGTAAACATTCATTGAAAATTTGAAAAGTTGAATGCATTGAAATAGTTTGCTTGATTTTTCTCGATTTGATAAAAAAAAACAGTCCCCTGGCAAATAGTCCCCTATCATGTTATATGGCAAAAGATACACAAATATCGAAAAAGCAAAAATTAAATCGGTTGTTTATTTATTATGATTATGCTGATAGTTATGTAGCCCTTGTTAATTTTTTTTCTAATAAAATCAAAAATAATTTGGTCAGACAATTTTGTACAGATTTAAGACGTTCTTACAGGGAATCACCCATAAACATAATTAAAAAATTTTTTTTCACCCGTTCTAATAAAATATTCTCAAACACTAAAAAAAACTTGAACATCTTCAATTTTCCATTTGTTATGATAAAAAACCAATATATTTCTTTCTATTGATAAACTTTATGCTTATCACTTAATTAATTATTCATAACTGTTGACTAAAAATACAAAGTAACACCACTAGCAAAGATATATCACAGCTCAACAAACAGTACAGGGGATTAATAATATAACAAGATGATAACATGATAAAAGATAACAATAAACGGAAAGACAACACACGAGACAGGCACAGGCAATGGGTAAAGGGAGTAATTAAACATCATTGCAACGATCAATGATCAATTACGGCAATGAGGTGATACTTCTGGAGATGTACGGACCTACGGACGACTGAGAGCTGGGAGTGCTCTCCATTCCCTGGTGCTCCAGCCCTAAAGACGAATCGTCCTCTTGCAACAATTCCATCCTGTCCAGTAGCGGAGAACCTGCATTGTTTCCGCATAAATAAAGATAAACATCCGGCATCTTTAATATTCTTTACCGGGCTATTGCTCAATAAAAATCATCAATATAAAAATTAATAAAAAAGAGCTACAAGGACGGAGCAATTTCTAGTCAGTGCAAATACCGGGTAAGATAAAAGGTTATGTTAGACTATAATTGTAAAATTAATCAGGTAATTAAAATGTAAACTGTAAAAAAAATAAAACTAACACAAGGTAAGATCGAGACCGCTGTCCTGGGAGGGCCGCCTTGGGCTAGGACTCGCCGGTCTCAGGAAGAGTCTCTCATCTTGTCTCCGTGCCTCCAGCCGGTTCAGTTCCTTGGCAATATCCGAGTGCCCGTTTTCCGTCGCCAGATCTGTTGCGCTCCGGTTCTGACAATCTCGAACGCGCAGCGCCATTGCGTTCCACCTGGGGCAACAAATTGTTATAACCCTAGAATTTTTAAAGCCTCATCCTTGCTGACGCTCGCGAATTTTTATTCTTACTTTGACAGTGATTAGCTAGTAGGTTGATGATAAAAGAAAATTTTGACTTACCGATAAAGAATACGAGCGGTATCAGCGTGCCCAGCTGCACAGGCCCAAGCTAAAGGCGTCAAACCAACGGCGTCCTGTCTCAAAGCGTCTACTTCAGCATCCAGAACGCTGCTGGGGTTCTCGGATCTCCAGTGAAGCAGCGCGCAAGCGAGTCTGGAGTATCCTAATCCTGCGGCCAGGTGAAGAAGGGTTGGTCCTCCGGATTGCAGTGGTTCGGCTCCAGCTCGCCATGGACGGACAACGGCATCCTAAAATTTAAGAAAAAAATCCGGTGTTCTTATATACTCTAGGAAGATTTTTCTGCTAGTGAGAGAGCGTAGCCATCTAGTAGCGAAACCAAGAACTTTTTAAGGAAACTTGGAATCTAATTTAAAATTCAAATTTGAGCTAAATGATAGGAGATAGGAGAAAATTGAAAATGACCTTTTTGGATAAGAATGAAACTTCCTACAAAAAAGCTCTTATCATTTTTTTATATCTCTAATATTTGACCTTAAATTTTAATTTGAAACTTTTTTAACATGTGAAATGATCAAACATGTTGAAATCGAATTTAAAATTTCATTAGAACTAAATGATAGGAGATAAAAGAAAATTTATAAGGACCTCTTTAAATGAGAATAAAATCTCTAAATAAAAAGTTGGTTCGGTAAGATGTAAAGCCTTGTTTAGAGCTTCACACGAGAGCGAAATTTTTCTCGTCTTGTCTCGGAAAATTGAAACGAGACGAGATGAGACGTTTTTGGAAATATTATGGGCGATACCGAGAACACATATAGCACAACCTGAGAGTATCATTTTTGGTCACGTTAAATTGTTATTATGAAGTGTTTATTAGAAAAATTAGAAAAGATCTTCATAGAGAACAATACATTTTACAAAGTATAAAATCTGGTGACCATCTGTAAAATAGTTTATTGTAATTAGACGAGACCGAGACTCGAACGAGACTTAATTTTTTCATAATTGACGAGACTGAGACGAGATTTTTTATATTCTCGCCTATTCTCGTCTCGTGTGAAGCTCTAGCCTTGTTACCAGGCAACTGTTATGAGAGCGTGTTGCCTAGCAACGGTTGCTATAGGGGTTTCTATGGGAGCGTTGTCGAGGAGGGAGGTTGTAATGGGGTTTCTATGAAGATTTCTCTATGAAGTTTTTATCGGGTTATCTATGGGGGGGGGGGGGAGGTAAAAGTAAACATCATAAGGATAGTAATCCTTCGAGATTATTTTCATTAATTTGATTGTGTTAATTTTATTTGTTATTAACTTCACTGATATGTTTACTTTTTTTTTATTTTTTACATATTTTGTATTATTAATTTTGTATTTAATAATTATATATAAGTGTTAGTATGCAAATTATTTGTGTGTAATTTTTATTTTAATTGTATTTTAATGTGATTTTATTGTAGACATATTATCCGCGATTAGTGCGCGGTTCATGCTATCTTCCTATAAAAAAAACTTTCTTATCATTTTTTTATCTTCAATATTTGACCCTGAATTTTAATTTTAAATTTTATTGATACGTGAAATAATCTAACATGCTTAAAATTGAATTTAAAAATTCAAATTATAGCTAAATGATAGAAGATAAGAAAAAATTAATAAGAATCTTCCGTGTAGAAAATTAAATTTCCTGTAAAAAAGCTTTTATTATTTTTTTTATCTCTCATCATTCAGCCATAAATTTTGATTTAAGGTAATTCTTTCCCAACCTATAGTTTATGCTACTGCTGTCTTTGTCACTCGCTAGTGTCGCCTCTCTTACGGGCTATTGCTCATTTACTTCCACGCATGACTTTATTTGTTTACTTTACTAGTTTATCAATGATTCCTAAAAAACTATGTGGTAGGGAATTCCAGAATTTTGTAGGGTAATTATACATGTATTAATCTAAGTAATATTAGTTTTTCGTGAAATTCTTAAAATTTCTTCAATACAAAAATAATAAAACTTCGCGGTTTTCTCTCTTTTTTCCCATACCGTCTGTGTAAAAATGCCATTTTCAATTGCAATTATCTTCGGTTAGATGTGGTAAATCGTCTCTAAATTTTAACAGCGTGTGTATTATGTATTTAAATACTTCTATACGGAGTTTAGGAGATTTCTTGAATTTTTGCTTTTTGGGCCTAACTACCTTAAAACTTTTTTACCACGTAGTTTATTCAAACTCTGTTAAAATAATTTTTTTTTTTTTTTTTTTTTTGAATCTTACGCGTCAGCCTTCTGGCCTAGACACGTGGGATTTTTACGTCCCTTCCTACTATTTATTGTGCTTGATGTGTCTAAATACACATCTTTACCTCCTATCCGCGGCTGTGGCCGACTTACAGTCTGTACCCCCATTTGCCTGTGCCCCGCCCCTTAGCACAGTGACCAAGGAAACCACAGAAACCTGGCCAGGGTACAGTCGGCAAGGGAGCAAGCCTTGGAAATCGCAGAAAAATTGCGACTGCCAGGGCTCGAACCCATGCCTGAGCGACTGTTGTACGCGCAGTTTAAGACTTGAACCGCTCGGCCACGCAGTCGCCTCTAAAATAATTTTCTAAACTCTTAAAAATCCTGAGTGAGCCCAAAAAATTTTTTACCCTTCTGATTTTTTGTCAAGGACTTTTAAAACACAATAAACTAACATATTTTCATAGGAAACTCGGAGAAGTAATAATTGTAAATTTCTTTTGTGTCTTCTCAATGTTGATAGAGATTGAAGATGAGAATGAGAATAGAGAGAGAGCAAAGGATCGATTAGTAGCTATATGTATATACCTGACAGTAAGTAACGAGTCGCTCTTCAAGATGTACTGCGGGTGAGGGTGGTCCTGGTCCTTGTAAGCGTGATTCGACGTCGGCCAATCGATCTAGTAGTGCCTTTTCTGGACTAGGCTCAGTAGCAGGGGCCCGTCGATATTCAAATGCAACGCTGTCTGACACGACAAATCCATCACAAGCTACTTGTAGTGAAGCGATCCCCGGTGCGTGGGCAGGACACCGACAACGTAACACGCCAGGCTGGACCAGACACGCTTCTACTGGCTCTGCGTCGAATAGCACTGAGTACGACTGCGAACCACTACCTCCGGTCCATGGTCCAGCTACCAGCACCTGGAATATATTTTACATTTGTGGTCAGTGTAGAAGTTTCGAAGTTTTTATTATTTTTCCATTTTTAACTCACTTATGGAAGAATTTATCAATTTTTTATAAATTTATTTATTTGCAAACAATTTTTTCATTTATTGAATATATCTAAATATTTTTTAACTATTAATAAATATTTTTTAACAATTAAAGATAGTTTTTGGAAGGAGTACATTTATTAACAGTTAATAAACATTTATTAAATCATTTAATGATAAGTAATCGAATCATTTATGAACCGATAATAAAACTTATTTGATATTAAAAATTTTTTCTGTCAGTCTGAAAATATTTTAGGGAACTTAAATACCCCAATTTTAAAATTCTAACTACGATAAAATGTAGCCACCTAGCGGATACGTTTTTAACTAACCTTTTTATCTAATTTATTTTTCTTATTTTGAAGTATTAAATTTATTCATTAACACACCTGCATAAGAATGTTTCAAAAATTAACAAATATTTATTAACTATCAATAAATATTTATTAAATTTTTTAGTATTAAAAAATTATTTACTACAGTGGATAAAAGTCATTAAATATTAACAAATCCTTCTCCATCCTCTTTAATAAATAAATATTTTTTGGAAGAAGAAGTACATTTATGAGCAGTTAATAAAACTTCTTTAATATAAAAATTTTTTTCTATCAGTCTAAATAAATGACTTTGTTTAGGATCCCAAACCTGAACCTCTAAAAATTTTTTAGTGAACTTAAATACTCCAATTTTAGAATTCTAACTACGAGATAATGTAGCCACCTAGCGGATACATTCTAAACTAACTCTTTTATCTAATTTATTTTTCTTATTTCAAATTATCAAATTTATTTATTAACACACATAAAAAAATTTTTCCATAATTAAAAAATATTTATTAACTATCAATAAATATTTATTAAATCTTTTAGTATTAATAAATTATTTCCTACCTTGGATAAAAGTCATTAAATATTAACAAATTCTTCCCTTTCCATCAATGGATATAAAAATAAAGTAACTTTGTCTCGGATTCGAACTCTAGACCTTTGCAAATTTTCTAATGAATTTAAATACTCAGATTTTAGAATTCTAACTACGAGAAAATGTACCCACCTAGTGGATACATTCTTAACTAATTTCTTTATCTAATTTATTTTTCTTATTTTAAATTATTAAATTTATTCATTATCACATCTATAAATTAATTTTTCAAAAATTTTTAAATATTTATTAGCTATCAATAAATATTTATTAAATTTTTTAATATTAAAAAATCATTAAATATTAACAAATCCTTCTTCCATTAGTGGATATAGAAAGAAAGTAACTTTGTCTCGGATTCGAACCCTAACCTTTGCCAATTTTTTAGTGAACTTAAATACCCCAATTTTAGAATTCTAACTGCGAGAAAATGTAGCCACCTAGCGGATACGTTTTTAACTAAGTTTTTCATTCAATTTATTTTTCTTATTTTAAATTATTAAATTTATTTATTAACACACTTATAAAAGATTTTTTCAAAAATTAACAAATATTTATTAGCTATCAATAAATATTTGTTAAATTTTTTAGTATTAAAAAATTATTTATTACAGTAGATAAAAGTCATTAAATATTAACAAATCCTTCCTTTTCTATCAGTGGATATAAAAAAAAAGTAACTTTGTCTCGGATTTAAATTCTAGACCTTTGAAAATTTTTTAGTGAATTTAAATACTTAGATTTTAGAATTCTAACTACGAGAACTTTAGCCACCTAGCGGAGACTTTTTGTACCAACTTTTTGATCCAGTTTATTTTGCTTTTTATTTTGAAAAAAATTTTTTTTTGCTCGAAACACCTCAGGAATATAAAAAATTTAAAGATTGACTGAAAAAAATTAAAAATAGAATCTTTTAAAAAAGTATGCTTTTTTTTTCTTAAAAAAAATGTTCTGTCTAATATCGAAATTATTTTTAATAGATTTTTCAAAGCTAAATTGCGATTAAATCCCGATATTTTGGCATTTTAAGAGTCTATTTCAGAAAATTTTCAATTATTTATGGCCGCAACGGTTCAAAATCTTCAAATTTGACTCGAAAAGTTAGAAAGTAAGAATAAGAATTACAAACTGAAAACTAACCTTGACTCCACCTTCGGTATAGCTCCATTCAGGACTGTACTCGGCAATATGGACGGTAGCTCCAGGATGACAAGCGCTGTCGGACTGTGAACCTGACCTGTCAATCTCTGGTTTGTGCTCATGAGTCTCAAAGTCATTAAGCTCTGGAAGATCGCCGAATACGTCGAAGGCGTCGAGGTTAACGAGGACGTCATCAGAAGAATCAATGAAGTCCATTGGATTGATGATGTGATTGTCGGCTGGCGAGGGTGACGGCGACGGGGGGATCATGTTCGCGGAAAGCGTCCGCTGGATGTCCTCCTGACTGAGGTCCAGAGTCTCGACGAAGTCCGTCAGCCCGGAGTTCCCTTGCGCGGTGATTGTCTGGTGCGTGTTCAGCTCGATCGAGTCCTTGGTGTCCAGATCTTGCTGGTGAGTCTGCTGCTCTCTGTCAACGCTCCCGGTCTGCTGGACCAAGGTCTGCTCCCCAACAGTTTGCATCTCCACCTGCTGGGACTGAGGTTGGGGCTGAGGCTGCTGGTGGTACGGCTGGCTGTTAAGGATCAGGAGACCGCCGCCACCTTGGATCTGCTGCAAACTCAGCACCAGGGGCGCTGGTTGCTGGTTCTGGCTCGAGTGGGAATGTCGAGAGTATATTCGCGGAGCTGTCGATGCCGTTGATGACGGTTGCTGGCCTCCAGTCGTCGAAGTTACCTGGAAGAACATCACGGACCAGGTCATGCTGGGTAACTCGATAACTTTGCCGATTTTTTGTAAATTGTAAGCTAAATATTGGATACGAAAAAATTATAAGAAACCTCTTTTGTAGGAAATTTAATTTCCTACAAAAGTTCTTTATCAGTTTCTTCCTATCACTTATCATTCAGCGATAATTTCAATTTAAAATTCGACAATAAGAGTATTTGATTAGACCACGTGTTTATAAAAGTTTAAAGTTAAAAATCTGGCTACAAATTAAATTAATGATACAAAAAAATCATGAGACCTTCTCTCGCAGTTTTTGAAATACCGTAAATTTTCGGTATTAATGCGTTTACCATAAATTAACTGTTATAATTCTGAAATAATACGGTATTTCTGTGGTTATATTGGCCAGTTTTCTTACTATAATTATACAAAATTTCTACCGTACTTTTGCTGCAAAGTTCAGGAATAATACGATAAAATTACTGTAAAGCTCTAGAACTTTTACCGTAAGAAATCTATGTATTAACTATAATACTACTATAATTTTACAATAATGAAATCGTATTTCTACGGTAAAAATACCGAAGATATACTGCAATTTTGCCGCGTTTATACTGATATAATTAAAGATATACTGCTTTCTACCGTAAGATGGACAGTGATGTTTATTACTCGGTGGGTCTTATTGGATGACTGAATAAATAGTTACGAATAATGTCTCAGATAGCTCAATTGGTAGAGCCTTTGGCGCGTAACTAAATGAGCCAGATTTGAATCCCTGCCTGGACTAAAAAAATCATAATAATAATAATAATAATAATAATAATAATAATAATAATAATAATAATAATAATAATAATAATAATAATAATAGAGAAATTAATTTATTAACCTCTTAAAAATTATTCATGATAATTTGTAATATTATGAACAAAATTTTAAGCTATTGAATATTAGTAGTAAAGCAGCATAATTTTGGTATTTTACCGGTAATAGAAAGTAGGGATCTTCTTTTACGGTTTTTTTCTGCAATAGTGCCGCAAATATTCAGTAAATATGCGGTACATTTACGGTTTGAATGCTGTTATATATCGTAATTTTCCTATTGTATTCCCGTAAATATTCTGAATTAATTTCGTAATAATTCGGCTAAAAAACTGGCTGAAATAGCTGAAGTATCACGGTAAACATGCAGCATTTATATTGTATAAATACCGAATTCTTGCGGCATTTCCAAAACCGTGAGGATTACTTGTAGAGAATGTAATTTTCTACAAGAAAGGTCCTCATCATTTTCCCCCTATCTCTTATCATTTAGCCAGAAATTAAATGTGAAGTTCGATGTGCAAAACATTTGATTAGACCACGTATTTATATAAATTCAAAGTCGAAATCCAGGCTAGATATTGCATGCAGAAAAAAATTTTGTTGAGATAACCGAAGATATGTTGTGGTAATAAATGAATTTGTTAACATAGGGATAACAAATCATATGTCAAAATAACAAAATTTAGGTTACAACAAGTTATTGATATGTTACAACAACAAAACAGTTTTGTTACTATAGCAAAATCTTTTAGTTGATTCGACAAAATACTTTAGTTGGTATAAAAAATTTTTTTGTTGAAACAGCAAAATTATTTTATTAAAATAATAAAGAGAATTTTTTGAAGTAACAAAGACAATTTGTTAAAGTAACAAAGAGAATTTGTAAGAATAACAATGAGAATTTGTTGGAATAACAAATAAATTTGTTACAGTAAATTTTATAAGAATACATTTAACAAGCAATAAACTAGTTTTGTTATTGCTACAAAATCTTTTTGTTACAGCAACAAAATTACTTTGTAACAGCAACAAAGTCATTTTGTGATAGCAACAAAATAACTTTGATAAACTGGTTTGTTAGTACAATTTAAAACATTTTGTTAATGCAACTAATGGATTTGTTGCTATAACTATATTCATTTGTTACCACAACATATTTTTCAGTCATCCCGTCTTTTCTTGTTTCAAAAAAATCGTTTTTCAGGTAAAATCCCCTATTATTGACAGGGCCCTCACTATTGACACCCTATTTAATTTTATTATTTCATTAATAAAATCTGTTAGTAATCACAATTGTTGATATTTCATGACAATTTTACATATTTTTAAAATTAAAAAATAGTAAAATTTAATTCCAAGGTATAAGCTATTTACCACAAAAAAATTTTATTATTTTAAGTGGGCCAAAACTGCTTATACGTTTGTAATTTCTTAACAATATTGTTAAGAAAGACCTTATTTTCAAATCCAGATTTCTCAATGTTTTTTTTTTATGTAATTGCATTGTTTAAAATTATTTTAGATTATTTATAGTCTAAATAACCATATAATCATTTATTCATACTTTATCGAGTTAAAATTAATTTTAAAAGAGCGGATGTCAATGATGGGGACACAAAAATTAACTTGCGTCAACTAACGACATAGGCCATAACGTAAGGTAACCATCCCCTCAAAATACATATCAACGTATTAATGTTTACATACTGTCATGTAATTTTATAAGAATCAAAGTATTTGAGACTAGAAAAAAATGCTAAAAAAAACCTGGTAAAAAATATAGAAAAGCTAGGTCTTAAACGAATTTTAAAATATTAAAAATTATTGATAGTTTTGCATTAGTTAGTAAAAATGGTTATTGTTAATATAAATTTAACTGTAATAAAAGATCTGTCAATAATAGGATCAATGGTATGTCAATAATCGGCTCTTTGAATTTTTGCGCCGTCAATAATACATACATTCGACCTGTCGGTTTTAAGTTTATATAATAATTATTAAATTTATTGCTATCAAAGTTAATTAATTAAATTATATAAATAAAAACAATAATTAAGGTGTCCTATAAAAAAAAGTTGACAATATTGATTTAAAACACGATAAAAAAATTCAAATATTCTTGATCACTCTGATGGTGTCAATAATGGGGGCTTTTATCTTATGCGTGTGAAGATACAAAAAAATCATAAGAGACCTTTTTTTGTAGAGAATTGAATTTTCTACAAAAAGTTTTTTATAAATTTCTCTTATCTCCTATAACTCAGCCATAATTCCAATTTAAAATGCCACCTAGAACATCCAAGCCTCACCTGATTATCTGGTGTCAATCTTCTTGGTGCCAATTGTGCTGCTGCAGTAGAAGTATTCGTCGACGCGCGCTGCCTGTCCAACAATTGAGTAACAATCATGTCCACCGGATGATTGTTATGCTGAGAAAGATGAGGATTATTAGGATCATCATCGCTCCCCAAGAACATAGGCCTCAACTGAGAAGCCAGCTCATCACGAGTCCACTCTTTCTTATCCGGCGGGAGCGCCAGGCACGGCGGCAGGGCAGCCAGCTTCGCGTCACCATCCGGATAAGGAACGTTCAAGTAATGAACTAGGACAACGTCAGGGTTTTGGAGCAACCAGTAGCAGCGACGATGAAAGGTCGGCAAAATCGCTGAATGGACATAGCAACCGTAAATACATTCCACCCCTTGGACCTAGCCGAGAATAAACGGATCATGTCATTGGATTTACAATCAATGGGAAGAACAGACACTGAAATAGTCTCAGCCCTGCACCAGTTCAGTGTCTGCTTCACCCAATTAAGTAAATAGTCGTTTTAGTGCTTTTTTTTGTCTGCTAATTACCTTGAGCTTCATGTGATCTTCTCGAGTGGTCTTGCCGTCCTTCCTCTTCTTCCAGCAGTAGCCGTCGCGCCGATACCTCACTTTCTTCCTTGAGTAGAGCAGCATCGAGCCACTCCGTGGGCGGACCTTCACCTCCCGGCTTTGCCACTCCGCGTGTCTCTGGAAGCTGATTAGGATCGCGGCTATTTCCTGGAAACATTCGAATTATCGCTTACTTTAGAGACTAAATGCTCTCAGATTACCAGGAAAGCTTCACAAGTTTTGTGTAATGATGATTATTTTGTCAGAACATATTAGAACTCTTTTTCGAGGGATGGTAAGTAATTACATGTTTTATTTTACAAAGAAATTTTGTGTAGCGAGGTAAGATTTTGATTATTTGGCAAACTTTAATATTAAATTATTATTTCAAATCTTACGTTTCTTACTATTGATGGAAAATATCGAAAATTTTATAGATGATAAGGGTATTAATAAAAAAAGGTTTTTATAATGGAAATACAACGACATTTAACTATGAAATTTAGTGGGTGAAATTTGGGTTTGAAGGAGGTTGAGGCAATGAGCAGAGAGTGTGTTCTGAAACACGAGCGCAGAAAATTTCACTAAGTTTGTAGATAGAAAATTATTCTATATAATTAAGGAGGTATTGCCTCAAGAAAAAGACACCAATAGGTTAGGACTATTGGTTTCTTTCTCACGCACTAGTGCTGCCTCTCTTTACAGACTATCACTCACTTACTTCCACTCACGTAAAATATCGAAAGTCACTAACTTCAAACATTTCTTATAAAAAAATGAATACCGCTCGTTTGTGTTATTTTTGATAAAAAATACTTGTTATAACTTCAATTAAATATTCTCAGTTTTTCAAAAAAATCCTAAGAAAAGTATGGTTGTTATTCAATGAAATGTTCACTTTAACTACGGTCAGGATAGGGAATACATGTTAAATGTACGATTTTTAATTGCTAATATTTCGAAAATTAGCACCGCAAGGACTATTAAAAAAAAATTTATTCGTATAGAGAACACTTAAAAGTACGCGTATTCAAAAATTGAAGAATATTGTGATTTTGGGCAATACCTCCTTAAGAGAGAATAAGAAAAATTTGTTTCCGGTATATCCTCTACATAAAAATATACATGAAAGTCTTGAAGTTCGTCATAGGTCGAAACTCGCAAAAACTGGGCCACGATTCATCACTGGTTAAAATCAATGTGCGCGCGTAACGCGCTATTCAAATTTCTAGTTCATATAATGAAATAGATTTTTTAGTTAAATTTAGTATAATTAAAAAATAAATTCAAATTTGGTTACAGGTATTCGAGACAATGATTTCAAACTACGCATTGATTCTAGTTGAACGTTTCGTCCTTTTATTGGGACTTCCTCAGCAACTACAAATAAACATAAAAATTATAACCTTTGTATACAAAAATATATATAAAAAATACTGATACTTTATATGTTTCAACAATAATATATTTAAACGGCGAACTAGTATGATTAAAGTATATTTCGAGGGTACTCTGACGCAACCTTGTAACTCGATTTTTGGGGGTTACAGTTTATATATATTTAATTTTTTTTCTGAAACATAATTAGCATATATATCGGTGAGAAAGTACTAAAACTTTGAAATTAGCGATAGACGTTTACGATTTTATAATTTGATTTTCTTGAAAAAAGTTTTTTGTTTCTTCGTAAAGTAGTGTTTTTTGAGATACGAGGTTACGTCAGAGTACCCTTGATTTGTACTACTGATTTTTTATATATATTGATAATATATATATATATATATTAATAAGATTTTAAGATAATTGAAAAAGTCGACTTGAATTTTTTTTGTAAAGGTTTCATATGTTTTTCTAAGAAAGTTCATTTATTATGATAACTTTTCGGAGTTATTATATATTATCTATTATTATTATATATTATAAATAGATTTGAATTTCAAGCTAGACAAAATTTGTTTATTTATTTATTTTATTTTGAACATGTCGATAACGTTATATATGTCAAATATTAATCCATATAGTTAAGTAAATAAGTTTAATTTTGTGACGGGCATATATTTATTATAAAATGGGTTTATATAGTTTAATTTGATACCATCAGAAAGTTGATAATCCGAATTTCTATCTCTTCACGGTTTTTGATTTTTTTTTTTAACAAAACTCAATTTATCATCTAAATAATTAAAAAGATAAGTTAAATTTTATCACGGGGATATTTTTATTTAAAAAAGAGATTTTTATAGTTTAATTTAGTACTATCAGAAAAGTCTTGAGGTAAATTTGTTCCTTTTAATAATTTTATATATTTTTTTATGTGAATTTTTTATTTCAAATTTTTTGAGGAGTTTTGAATAGTTTGTTGGCTCTATAAGTTTGCTCCGTGATATTAATCCTTAAATAATTGATCTTGTGATAGCAATAGTATTTTCAAAATTTATTTAAAAAGTACCTAAACTGTATATTGTGATTAAGAATATCGTAAAATCACTAAGCTAAAGTTCTTTTATTCCCAGTTCGTAATTCTCGACAGTCTCATAGTGACCGTAGAATGCTAGGATACTTTATTTTAAAAAAATATTTTATGGGCACATAAATAATCGTATCTAACAATCAACTATCACATCTACCATAATATCCCTTACAATATTACCGTTAATAAAAATCAATAAAAATATTTTTTCTCAAAAATACCAATTAATAACTATCAGCCCTACAGAATGAACATTAGTTATTTGACACCGACACAACTAATACCAAGCTCCCTAAATACGTTGCATCATCAAATCAACATCATCTAAAAACTAAGTACTCAAGCCGGGCATCCGATAATTGATTTAAGTTTGGAGAGCCAGACCCGGAATTCCCCAAACTGAAGCTTCACTTAGCCAGCTCGCAATCTAGCCTTTCAGGACACGTGCGAGCTAGATTGAGGAAGGGTAAGGGTAGGAGTAAGTAAGTGAGTAAGAGCAGCACTATGTGATGTGCCACTACCGATATTGATTCAACTCGGAAACTTTTATTTCTTTCACGCCTCACCCCTTCCGTCTACAATATCGAATGCTGGGGAGGTAAAAATTTAGAGTTGGGTTCCGCTCTAGGTCTTGGAAGCCCTTGGCTGATGTAACTCGAGCAAGACAAGGACGAACCCCGCTGACATGTGCCTTTTCTTCACTCACTCCTCTCCCTCATCACTCCTGCGGATGTCAGCAAATCACATTGGAATATCCTCTTCTCCTCCTCGCTGGCATCTTCCAGCATCTAGGATTCAGTATCTAGCCGTCTCACTCTTGCAGACCCTTTTTATTGAGGAAAGTTGACTTTGCCACTCGGCACCTAGCTATAACCGCCTATAAATCCAACACGATACCTTGACAACTGCTGATAAATCTCTAGCACTCTTACCCTCGGGTAGTCCTCTGCAAAATATTCTCATTTATACACCAGTTGTATACAGCTTTCCAGCACTTTAATACCGGAAAAGAACGCGTCATCGCTCATCTTTCATCTCGTCTCTTCTAAGATGCTTCTTTCACCTGGATTTGCATTCGCTCACAAATGGATTTTCATAAACTCTCATCCTCAACATTACTGAATCTTAGGATGCTCCTACAGCAACTTTTACTTATAGTTATACTTATGCTCCCCGCGGATTCATCATTCCTAGTATGCTAAGTTTTCACCAAACGAAAACTTTCTCAAACAGTGATCCGCCTCTGCTCAACTGGGTGTCTTCTCTAAGCGCCGGTACTTAACTCACAGCTCGTCAACGTAAACCCCGAAATAAAAACTCCGAGGATAGAATGAAGCGTTTTATATGTTAATAGAACGCTTGGAAGATACTGCATCTCTTTTGGATAGCGGCCATGATGAATGTTCTAGGATAGATCCTACCAGTCGATTTCGCTCTGTGTCACAATAAGTCGTGCACTTGATATTTTTAGATAAATTTTACCGGTTTCGCAGAATCATTGACGGATTTTGGCTATTTGTCAGGATGCTGCTGATACGAAGGAAAAATTTTAAGAACGGATGATTTTTTATTTAATAATAAAAATATAATTTTTTAAGGTTGAAAAGTAAAAAATCAATGTTTAGTTTTAATTTCAACACAATTTTTTAGTGATTACTTTTATTTAATTAAATTTAGTAATCTATATTATTAAGAGAATAAGAAAAATTTTGTGTCCAGGATAGTCATATGATAAAATCGGTTTTTTTTAATGAAATTTAATGTCATTTCAAAGGTCTTGATTTGAATTTGTGCCTTTTCACGGTTTCATATCATTTTCACCGATAGTCAATTTATTATGATAAGGATTTAGGCTGCATTCGAAAATGGTCTATCTCTAGATACATAATTAAGAAATGACCTTGTATCTTGTGAATTATTGACATTTTTAAAGATATAAGCTCATTCTAATGTTACACTCATCGAAACCTTTCATTTGAGTACCCACATCAATTTTTCATATATTTATATATATATTATATATTAGAGTGGTCCAAAAAAAAACATTTTTATTTTTTTTTTCAAGTGCTGCTGTCTCAAAAACTTCTCTAAGGTATAAAAAAAATTCTCTCCAAAGCGCAGCTTGATATCTCAATTGTTCATGAAGCTCAATGAATTTTTATTTTCCCATTTAAGGGGGTATTCTAGTCTAGAATTTTGAAAAAAATGAAAAAATTTTTTTTTCATAATTTGATAGTTTAGATATTCAAAAATATCTCCCTGAAAGGATTTTTCAAAATTCAAATTATTTTCAAAGTTACAGCCGTTTTAGTGTCGTGGCAACTAGACCGGGTTGAGCGGACGACTGCAACAATAGACTACGGGCGGTCCGGGCTACCTGAGTAGACAAAAGTAACCCTGTTGTTATTAAAAAAGAATGTGTTGGACACGTCCAAAAACGTATGGGATCGCGTCTCCGGAAGGCAAAAAAAGAAAATAGTGGAATTGGTGGTAAGGGTGCTGGTAAATTGACTGATAAAGTAATCACTCAGTTGTCTGCGTACTACGGATTAGCTATCCGTCATCCTGAATCCGTTGAAGATATGAAACGAGAAATATGGGCCACGTACTTGCATAAAATTTCAACTGATAAGAAGCCTCAGCACATGAATCGCCCTCCTGGACCAGACAGCTGGTGCAAGTGGCAGAAAGCAGCAGCCGAAGGAACTGAGGATGACTTTCACCATGAAAATCCACCTCTAACTGATAAGATTTTAAAAGTTATGAAACCTATTTACGAATGCTTATCAGATGATTCTTTATTAGAACGTTGCTTGGGCAGCGAAACTCAAAATAACAACGAGTCACTTAACTCTTTAATATGGACATTTGCACCCAAACATATCCATGCATGGGTCCCAGACAATTGAGATTGCTAATTGTTTAGAAGTCTGCATTTTCAATGAAGGCTTTTATCCTATTTTACAAATAATGAGTCTGATGGGAGTAAAAATAGGTCTGGAATCCCATGGGTTTGCTGTTAGGCGCAACGCAGTAAGGATTGAACGGTCTGAGGTTCGAGCTTCAGATGCTTCAAAAGAGGAAAGAACTGCTCGTTATACAGAGAGAAATGCTGAAAACAATCAATATGAAGTAGAGGGAAGCCCAATGTATGAAGCTGGGATGGCTGATTAAGAGAATGTAAGTTATACGTACTATTTTATCAGTTACGCTGCCTGAAACTGAACGTTAAACTTTAAACGCGTTTTTCTCGAAACTACTTTTTTCGATACGGTGATGCAGATATCTTAGGTTCTAATCAGCCGATTTACTTGAAATTTAGCACGAATATTCTTCAATTATCTCGCTTTCGCACTAACCAATAAAAATTGAAAATTTCAAATTTGTAATATTTTTAAAAAATTGGAGGAAGTTGAAAAATGAGTAAAAAAATCGACTTCTATTTTTAAACAGCCGCCATTTTGTGAAAAAAATTTTTTTTTCAAGTTTTGTTGGTTTGTGCGACAACGACATTTGTACTGATCAATAATTTGGCATTGTTTTTTTTTTTTTCAGATGGATACAAAGGAAGAAATCCTTTTCACGAGGACACGGCCTTTTTTTTTTTCTCTACTTCAAGGACTTATATCTTTTTGAAAATTTATTTTTTTTTTGAAATGTATTTTTTTGTATTCTTGAAATATCAATAAACAAATGATAAAAAATTGTATAGTAAAAATATTAACTGCTTCTTTTATATTAATTGCCAAAAAACGCTCGAAATTCAGACCTCTAGACTAAAATACCCCCTTAAATAACACATCAAAAAATTTTATTTACGTTTTCATCCGGTAAAACTACGAAAAAATTTTTTTTTGTATTTTTCGTAAATTATTCTTGTAGGAAATTTAATTCTCTAAAAAAAAGTACTGAGGTAGTTTTTTCGTAATCCTAACAAGTAAAAAGTTATTAAGCTTTAAATACTCGCAATAAAAGAAAATTTAATCAGATATGATTTTAGAATCCATGTTGTATCACATTTTCTGTTTCAAAGTATTTGATTATGTAATTTATATTTTTTTCTTAAAAACATGGTATACAGTCTGATATCGGTCATTCAGTCTGGACCAGTGACAACAAATGACAATTTAATATATCGGTTTGTTTATTTGAACCACATGTTAAATGCACTGAAGGAGATTACCAGACTTTGTAAATACTCTAACCACTGCTTAAAAAAATTAAACTAGATAATTTACTTTTAGCACTCTCTTGCAGCCTATATGAAGATATATAGTAAATTAAATTTTTTGTTAACAATTAATTTTTTACCTCAACCTAGCTGAATTTTAATAATTATGTCTTATAAGTCATATAAACTAAAATAAGAAATAACCAAAAAATTAAATTAGTCTTAAAGATTATATTGGTTGTATGTTTATTAGCAATTTCTTTATCCCGGCGATTTAGCTCTCTTTATAGTCAAGCTTATTTACTTAAATATGTGATGACTCCTGAGATAAGGCAGTTTTACGCACTAACTACCTGTTTATTTATCATTTTTTTTTTTTTTTTCAATGATTAAATTTAAAAATAAAAGAATCAATTCACGAAGGACTTCTATTTACGTACTCCTGCAAAGTTTCGTGATTTTTCATTTGGTCAAAAAGCGTCCCAGCATCATGTTCAAAATTTAAATATTCACCTGTCCTATCTGTCCTACATGTTCTTAAATAAAAAAATTAAATTCGGTATACATCCGGAAGTACTAGCTTGCTCTTGATTCAGATTCCGTAATGAAATTCAAGTTCAATTTTAATAAATCACTGCTCATAGGAAAAAATATCCAAATTGTAATGAGAGAAATTATTCATCATTCACAGTTAATACTTCACCAAAAGACATGTATTAATTATATTAGAAACAGTCTAGTTTGATAAATTTTGAAATAAATACATGCAGTTACCGAAAAGTTTTCGAAAAGTTGCTTTGAAACTATCTTCGTTCAAATTTTCTTTTGTGCAAGTATTTAAAGCTCAATAACTTTTTACTCGTTAAGATTACGAAGAAACTACCTCAGTACTTTTTTGTAGAGAATTAAATTTCCTACAAGAATAATTGACGAAAAATACAAAAAAAAATTTTTTTCGTAGCATTAGCGGATAAAAACGTAAATAAAATTTTTTTACCTGTTATTTATATGGGAAAATAAAAATTCATTGAGCTTCATAAAGAATTGAGATATCAAGCTGCGCTTTGAAGGGAATTTTTTTTATACCTTAGAGAAGCTTTTAAGATGATAAGCAAAAAACTTTTTTTTTTTGGACTCCTCTATTATATATATATATATATATATATGTATATATGAAAAATATATGAAAATGCATGTGGGTACTCAAATGAAAGCTCTTGATGAGTGTAACATCGAGATGAGCTTATATCTTTGAAAACATCAATATTTAAGAAAGTACAGTGCAATTTAATGAAAGTCATTATTTAATAAAGCAAAATTCTACTTATTTATAGTTCACAAGTCACGACGGTCACATAGTGACTGCAAGGTTGCTAGTGTTCATTATTTATTGTTTTTAACTTTTTATGTCAGTATTTATCAAAAAAACTTTACAACTAAATAATATTTATGATAATTTGGTTCAATTTTACAAAAATATTTTGAAAAATATACTCAATATTCAGAAAGTTTGGATTTAGATAAATTGTTTATTTTGAAAATTTTTATTATTATTATTATTATAATGTTTGAGAAAATTACCATAAATAAATAAAAAACTAATTAATTCATTAAAGTTCTGAATAATAAAATTCAAATTCTGAGTGAAATATTGAGAATACAAGAAAATCAGATCTTTCTTATAGAAAATTTCATCATCTACAAAGAAGGTTGTTATAAATTTTGCTCCATCTCGCTTTTTTCCTCTAAAATTGTAATTTGAAGTTAAAAAATGAGGTTTTAAAACTTATCCGTTGTTTTTAAAAGTTTAAAGTGCTGGTTGTAGCTTAAGTATTGAAGATACAAAAAAAAATATAAGAAACCTTTCTTGTAGAAAATTAAATTCTCTACAAAAAAAGTCCTTATCATTTCTACTGTATCTCTAACCCTTGAGTAAGAATTTTGAAAATGATCTATATTATTAAGAGAATAAGCAAACTTTTGTGGCCAGTGTATTTATATGATGAAATGGATTTTTATGGTTAAATTTGGTATCGTTGGAAAAGTCTTGACCTGAAGTTGTGCCTTTTCAAAGTTTCATATCATTCTCACCTGTAGTCAATTTATGATAAATATTATAGGCTGCATTCGAAAATGCTCTATCTTTAGATAGAGCATTTGTGGAGCATCTTTAGATACATAATCAAGAAATGACCTTGTATCTTGTGAATTATTGACATTTTTAAAGATATAAGCTCATCCCGATGTTACACTCATCGAGACCTTTCATTTGAATACCCACATCAATTTTTTATATATTTATATGTATTATATATATGTATATATGAAAAATATATCAAAAATGCATGTGAGTACTCAAATGAAAGCTCATGATGAGTGTAAGATCGGGATGAGCTTATATCTTTAAAATATATGTTATGTCTTCGATACTAATAAATGGAAAGCCGGTTTTTTTGTACGGTTATTATGCTAAAACTACTGAACCGATCGGATTAATACTTATACCATAAGATGCAGCGTGTTTCGGAGAAGGTTTTAGTATATGATATGTTGGTGATTACTGATCCGAAACCTATATTTTTTTGACTCAGAAATAAGAAATTTTTAATGTAACTAAATTTATTCTATTCGATTGTCATTTGTTTAAAATGAAATTTTTAATTCTATTACACTGAAAAAAAAAATCTTGACTGGAGTATAAATTTTCTTGGCTCAAGAAAATATTAAGGAAGGTTGAAAATCTCTTGAATGAAGTCAAAGTTTCTTGGGCCAAGAAAATTTTCTTGAGTCAAGAAAATTTTTTCTTGCTCCAAAATAATTTTCGTTTTCCTTAAAATTTTCTTGGCACAGGAAATTCGTTTTTTGTGTGTAGTTATGTTTACATACTAGGCAGATTTCTTCACTTATGAGACCGGAAATTTCTTCAACTGAAACTTTCAATGCTCACTACAAATTTTTTTTTTTTCATATCAATTATTATTCATTTTTGTAAGAAAGACACGGGAATGTTATAATGATTGCACATTGAAAGTTACAATGAATATTAGCTAGAATAATTACATGGATAAAAGGTGCATGCTAATTCGATAGAATTGGGAATCTGTGCAAGTCAAAACAATACTTTGATTAAATTTCAAGTTGAGATCTAAAAATGCAATTTTATAAAGCGCCCAGCGTAGCGGGCGAGTCACAGCTAGTATATGTATATATGAAAAACATATCAAAATGCATGTGGGTACTCAAATGAAAGCTTTTGATGAGTGTAACATCGAGATGCCTTATATCTTTAATAACGTCAATAGTTAAGAAAATACAGTGTAATTTAACAAAATTCATTATTAGAGTGCGTCAAAATTTAATCTCTAAAAGCAACCTTTTAAAATTGGAATTTTGAGTTCCGCTTTTAGCAGGAGTTAGGTTTGGGCATTTCCTGAGATATTTTGATGTGTCAGGATTTATTAGATGCACACATAATTGTTTAAAGGAGTTTTGTTGAAGCATTTTCTCTGGAATTTAAAAATTTCAAAATTTTACCAAACGAAACTCCTGTAAACAAATTCTGTGAATATCAAATAAATCGTGACCCACCAAAATATATCAGAAAATGCCCAAATACAGCTCCTGTTAAAAGCGAAACTCAAAATTCCAATTTTAAAAGGTTGCTTTTGAAGATTAAATTTTGACGCACCCTAGTCATTATTTAATAAAGCAAAATTTTATTTATTTATATTTCACAAGTCACGGCAGTCACATAGTGACTGCAAGGTTGCTAGTTTATTATTATTATTATTATTATTATTATTATTATTTTAAAGAAAAATTGATATTCAGTCGACTGAAAAAACTTCGTATGCTTGAAATGTTTTATTTCTTCTCTTCGGTACTTCAAATAATGGGATGATAGTGAAATTTAACTTGAAATTTTTGACAGTGTGAAGGGTTCAAAAAAAGCCATATGCTCGTGGTGTCTAAAAGGATCAATAACACCCGCGAATAATTGTAAGAAATCATGAAGGAAAGGGCCGGAGTAAGAAAAACGGCAAGTGGATGGAGGATAAGATAAAAAGTGAGTGTAATAAAAAGCAAGACCGGAAGTAGACAGTAGTCTGAGGACGTCACAGAGCTCGACGGGTGGTCCGTGTATTAGAACCGCGGGGTAAAAGCATGCTCCTCTTTGTCTTGAGTATCTGGCGTCGCAGACAATGAAGGGACGTGCTCGGAGTCTAAATATATTCGTCCGAGGATGAACAAAGAAGGAATAGCATGCTATAGGCTCTGGAGATAGATGTTGGACTGGCTAGCATGTTACAGTGATTTACAACTGGTTAATTGATCATTTGCATTCTGCACGTAGGCTCGAGGATTCATCCCCACCTAGATTCGACAATGATACTAGTTATTGGAGCACTTACAGGGGTCAACTTACGCGCATCTTTTTCTGCAAATGGGTCAGAAAGAGATGCACCAGGTATGATACACTAAGTATTAGAAGTGAAGAAATAAAACACTTCAAGTGCGAAGTAAATTTAAAGTTTTTTTTTTCAGCACAGAAAATATCGATTTTAATCAAAAATAAGATTAATAATGATAATAATAAAATTTATATCACATCAGATTATAAGACATAAATTTACTTTTAAAATGAATACCCACATGTCTAGATTGCTTCAAGAATATCAAGCTGTGAGAAACCGCGAATTGAAGAAAAAAGTTAAAAATAATAACTTAATCTCATTTTATATTTACTAGATTTTTGTAGCATTATAAAGAAGTCATTTTAATTAGATTTTAAGCAATAATAATAAAATTAAAAATTTCCTGACCCAATTCCAGAAATTTTTTTTTTAATCATAATTTTGTCAATCTATATATATACAGGGTGTCCCAGAAGTAACGGACGCCATTGTAGCATCTGATAAACAAAATAATTCTGAGACGAAAAGTACTTAGCCATTTTTTAATCAGACGCATAGATAATTAATTATTAATTAAAATAACGTCCTTTTATGCGTTAGAGAGAGAGCACTAGTATCAAGTCAAGTGCGTTCCAACAAAGACGCTCGAAACGTGTGAATGTGTAAGTAAATATGTGTGACTACGTTAGCTATAGAAACTAGTTAGTCATACAGTTAGTTGTGTCTTTGTTTGGCACATACTTTACTGGACACTGGCACTCTCTCTCTATCAAATAAAGAGACGTTATTTTTAATTAATAATTAATTATCTATGCGGTTAGTTGAAAAATGGCTAAGGACTTTTCGTCTTAGAATTATTTTTTTCATCAGATGCTACAATGGCGTCCGTTACTTTTAGGACACCCTGTATAGGAGACTTTCTATAGATATAGTCACTCATCACGATATCTCTGGAACTATAAGACCTAGAGACTTGAAATTTGGTAGGAATATTATTTTCGCCGAGTAGAGGTTAGCTAAGAACGGATTTTACAAAATTCCACTCACAAGGGTGGTTGCGGGGGCGTTAACAATGAAAAATTCCCGTTTTTAAATTATAGCTTCTTTCGACTCCAAATTTGGTAGGAATCTTCTGTAAGAGATGTAGAAATAATCTATAAACAAATATCTCATCCCAGAGAGGGTTGCGAGGGTGGGTACTAACAATGAAAATTTTCAATTTTCAAGCTATAGCTCCTACAGACTCTAAATTTTGTAGGAATTTTCTGTTAGTGATGTAAAAATAATTTACAAAAAAATTTTACAATATCCTACCCCACAGGGGGTTGCGGGGCTGGGTATTAACAATGAAAACTTTTAATTTTCAAGCTATAGCTCCTATAGACTTCAATTGGGTAGGAATTTTCTGTAAGAGATGTAGAAATAATATACGAACGAATTTTAAGATAGCTCACCTCACAGGAGTTTGTGAGGGTGGGTGTTAACAATTAAGATTTTTAATTTCCAAGCTATAGCTCCTATAAACTCCAAATTTAGTAGACGTCCTCTATATGTGATATAGAAATGATCTAAGAATGTATTTTACAACGAATCAACTCCAATAATGATCGTGGGAGTGGGTGTTAACAATAAAAAATCTTAATTTTCAAAATATAGCTTCTAAAAGCTGTAAATTTGGTAGGAATCTTTTATTTGTCTCGAGGAGATCATCTCAAAACGGATTTCAAAAAGTTCTACTTCCGATAGGGATTGCGGGGATAGGTGTTAAAATCAAAAATTTTCATTTCCAAACTGTAACTTCTATAGACTCCAAATTTAGTAGGAATCTTCGTGGATAATGTCAAGTTCAGCTAAAAATGGATTTTCTCGAATTTTAACCCTAAAAAGAATTGGCGGGGGCGTTAACAATGAAAATCTCCCATTTTCAAACAATAGTTTCGATGGACTCGAAGTTTTGTTGAAACCTTTTATTCATAACGTAGAAATCTTTTCGAATAGGATCTTACGAAATTTTTTCCAAACATAGGAGTGCGGGAGTGATAATTGTCAAAAAATTCAAATTCTTCAAGTACAGTTTCTACAGATATAATTTGATAGAATCTTAAGAGAAACAAGAAATTACAGGGATGGTTTTCAAGGTCAACCGATTTAAATATTTTTTTCTTCATGTCAATCATTATTCATTTTTGGACGATAGCCACGGGAATTTTATAGTGATTGCACATTGAAAGTTACAATGAATATAAGCCAGAATAATCACATGAATGAAAGGTACAGGCCAATCCGATGGAATTTGGAATTTGTGCAAGTCAAAACAATATTTCAATTAAATTTCAAATCTAGATCTAAAAATACAATTCTATTCAATTCTAAATATAATATTAAGTACCCAGCGAAGCGGGCGGGTAACAGCTAGTAATTAATAAAATTACAGATCTAAATTTTTCCAAATACGAATATGGTGCAAAAATTTTGGATTAATCACAATTATTTAAAAAAAAAAAAAAAAAAAAAAAGCGCCATTCAGCTAAGCCCGAGATGAAAGGTAGATTTCAATTTTTTTTTTTTTGAAATTACAATAATCACAATTTTTTATGATTTATGTAATTTTAATAATTTTCTTGGCTATTATTCCTAAATTAATCGACAAATTCTAGCCATCTTCGAACTCAATCAAAGTAATCGTAAGTAATCATCTAAAGAATATGGGTGACAAATTTCATTTAGATCCGTGAAGAAATGTAGACACTATTGCGGCAAGACGCTGTTTTTTTACAAATTTCCCAAAAACTAAAAAAAAAATTTAATCTCCATAAAATTACTAAAAACTAGTGTTAGATAAATGTTGTACAAGTCAAATTAAAAGAAATTTTGTCAGCTTTGAAGAGAACTTTTTGGAATTCAGCTATAGTTTCTCAATCAACAGTCTAAAGAGTATGTGTGACAAATTTCATCTAGATCCGTCAAGAAAATTATTTTGAAGAAGTTCATTATCTCTTTCTTAGTTTTTTAGGGGCACCATTTAGAAAATAACAAAGAATTTTTTAACTTAAACCAAGAAGATGAAATTCATCAAAATTATTTACTTGATTCAAATTATTTTTTTTTCTGTGTAAATTTTGAAAATAAAATCATTATTTTCAATGTTTATTTTTAATTTTGTGATTTACTGCGGATTAAAAATTTAAAAATAATCTAAAACAATTGAAAAAAATCAAGCAACTTTATCAAATCTTGAATTATTTCTTAATTTAAATGATTAGAATTTCTTTTTAATTATAATCATATTTTATTTCAATTTCATCAAAAATAGAATAATTAAAAAAAAATCAAGAATATTAATTTTTAAAATAATAATAATAATAAATTTAAAAACTTGAAACAATTTATCTCCAGTTCAGCTTTCCAAATATTTATTAATTTTTACAAAAATTTGAATTTTATAATATTGAATCAAATTTTAATAAAAATTGTTTTATTTAAAAATTTTGTTGATAAATCCCAACATAAAAAGTAGAAAATACAAAATAATTAATATCACTACATTTAATTAAATAAAATTAATTACTTTGATATTACTAAAATTAACTTTTATCTGGAAATTTATATAATTTTCCAACAAACAAATTATAATAGCGATAATTTGTTAAAAAATGCAGCAATTAAATTTTAATATCAATGCAATTTTTAAAAACATTGAAATTCATCCAATAAAATTGTCAAAAAAAACAAAATTAAATAAAAAATCATCCTAAAATTTTCCTCCTGTCTTTCTTAATGCAAATACAGTCACAACCCCTTCCCTTAAAAATCCCACATTCGGAAAATATATGCAGAGCACTCTGCCGGGGCAAAACTAATTTCGAGTGTTATTACCCCCCGTCTCGGAGTTGGCACTCCCGCAATGACTCGAAGCAGCGGAATATCAAGAGCGAGCCTCAAAAATAACAACTCGCGTTTGTTGGGAACATCAGCCAGAAGTTGGAAAAGATTCCTCGGAACGGGGACGTGTGTGTGTGTATGTATATACAGAGTGGTAAAGTAATTTGGATGCACGATGCCATAGATTTCGGGTCAGGAAGTGATGCATCCAAGTTGATTTACTTGTCGGGTCTCTTTCCATTTGGCGAGGCTTAGTAGGAGCTTATAGGTGAGTCGTACTTTATTTATTTACAATGTGGGTGGGGGGGGGGTGGTCTTAGCCCTGGAAGGTGCGTTTTGCATAACACTGGAGGGTCATCTAACCGCAAACTAACGAATTAAGGTCACACGGTGTAAGTTTAAATAATATCGCGTAGCTTAGCTCCGACACAATGGAAGAAAGTAAGTTCACTAAAATGGCGGGCAGCGACAACATGGAGGGGGATTATAACTGTAATGTAGATTATAAAGGTAACGAGCCGCGGATAATCTCCTGGCGTGCAACGCGTGTGCTTTATACACCAGAGCGTGTCCTATCAATATATCAAATGTGAAATACTCCGACGGGAGTTTGGTTATATCCGCGAAAGGGAGAAAACTAGTCCTGACCACAATCCTATTGATTTTCTCCCCGTCGACCACAGAGGCATTAAGTTAATTTTCTCTTTTCCTGGGTAGGTTTTCTCCAGCTATTCACCCGCTCAAGGTGTGTTCAGGCTTTTGAATATCGATGGTGCATATGGATCGGGTTTCTTCGGCCTCAAAACCAAACCAGACAAACTCACACCACAAGCTTTGAATAATCTGATGCCTTTTTTAATGAATGTTAAAGTTTGTTTTCGGATGCTTCGGGTTTATTTTGAATGGGATTGGTAGTGGGTTTTTTAACTACTTTCAGGAATGTTGGGAATTTTAATACAGTTTTTTTTTTTTGTGATGGGTAAATCAAAAGAGATTTTAGTTGGCTGGAAAAGAGAATTTTGATTTTGAATTGGAATTCTGGGTGAATGGTAAGAGATACGGGGAAATTGATAAGGACTTTTTTTTAGGGGATAAAATTTCCTACAAAAAAGATTTCGTGAGATTTTTTTGGATTTTTGAAATTTAGAGTTTTAGGACTGCTGGTTTAATTAATTAATTTATTTATTTATTTATTAATCAACATACGTCTATCGGCAATATATATCAATAGAGAGTATTTAAAATTAAATAACATTAATTTAAGAGCGAAATTAATTAGAATTTAATTAAGGGGTTATATCCACTTGTAATTTTGAAAAAATCGATTTTTTTTGCATATTTTGAATGTACATATATTTGAGAATATCGTCCGAAAATTTCACATTGATCCGGAAAATAATTTCGGATAAATAAGCGTATCTGTAAAGATTTTTTAATTTAGTTTAAATGGTTCCCGAAACTTCAAACGCATTTTTATCGAAACGGTGTTTTCAAAGTCGGTGAGGAAAATTTCTCCGAAACGGTTGGACCGATCGGCTTGAAACTTTCACGCGATCTTCTTAGATACTTGTATCAGGTAATGATCGAAGGAATAAGGTTTCTGGTAATAATTTCGATTTTTTAAGCCACTTTAAACTGTAAATTTTCTTGAAAAAAAACGATATTTTTCTTTAGGAAGCCGCCATTTTGTCAAAGATCAAAATTTTGACTATTCCATCGATCATTACCTGTATTCATATATCTTAAAAATAAATCCTTTGGTTTTTTTTATTTCTGATAATTTGGATCAGAGATATCTTCCTCATCGCCAGACACTTTTTTGTGGAGGTCCTCAAGAGATCTACTACAGGAACAACGGAACCCAATATTTTTGTAAATACATCGCGAATTCTTAAAATAAATTAAATTCGCTATATGTACATTTATTCTATGTATTTATTTAATAAAAAGCCTCCTCACAAAAAATTCACAAAAAAACACGTTTTTTCGGACACACAAGTGGATATAACCCCTTAATGAAAATTTGGAGATGATATTCTTGAGTTTTGCACTTCAACTAAGATTTCTGACTAAGAAATCAAAGATAGAGGAAAAATGATAAAATGATTTCAAGTCTAGATCTAAAAATGCAATTCTACAAAGCGCTCAGCGAAGCAAGCGGGTAACAGCTAATTAATAAATAATAGATATAATCGCATCAAAAATCTTTACAGTACTTCCGACTACATTGAAATCAGTTTTTAATGCTTTTATTCGAATCGTATGCTATATAACATAAGTTTTTCTCAATAAATTTGAGAAGTAAAAACGAGAAAAATCACGAAAAATATGTTATTTTCTGATTTTAAGCCGTTCTTTTGTTAAAAAATATAAAAAATTGTGAAAGTCATCGTATATTATATTAATTTGAACTTTAACTGCGAATAACTTTTAACCGAGTTGACTTATCGAAAAATTATATCAGACCTTTCTTGTAGGCCGTTCAATTTCCTACAAAAATATCTATTTATTTTAACCACACAATAACTCGTTGAGATACATCAAAATTCCTAAAAAAAAAAAAAAAAATCCCGTGTTATTTAAATGGGAAATCAAAAATCACCATGTGACACCTGTAGATATTGATATTAAGAGCTCAAACTCTACCAGAATTTTTTTTTCGTCATCTTGGACGATATTTTCGCGGTAGCTAAAGAAAAAAAAATTAAAAGTTTTTTTTTGGCCCACCCTAATACATATTGAATGAAAAAAATTGATTCAATTTTATTTGATCTTCCTATTTAATATTAATCAATCAAAATATTAATGAAAATTTACTTCTATCGAGATATTTAATTTTTTGGAGCAAGAGAAAAATTTTTTCAAGACAAGAAAATTAACTTCTATCAAGAACTAAATTTTTTGGAGCAAGAGGCTGAATTTTCTCAAAACAAGATGATTTTCTTGACTTAAATAAATTTTTTTGGATCAAGATACGTATTTCTTAAAGCAAGAGAATTAATTTAGTTTGAATAAGTGAAATTTCTTGTGTCAAAAAAAAATTTTTTTTCGCTCAAGAAAATAATTAGGATGAAAAATATTTTTTTTGACACAAGTAAACCTTTTTTTCTGTGTAGAAAATTTAATGCTCTACAAAAAAGTTTTCTTATCATTTTTCGATATCCTCAATATATACCCCGAAAGTTTGAGTTTTAAATTTTTTCTATCTAAAATTTTCTTCAATATAAAAATTTTACACCCTGAGCAATGATTCCAACACTAGTCTCCAATCGATTGCATAGACGATTAAAAAAAGGAATATCTGGTCGATTGAAACGCTGCAACAAAGCTTGGACAAATTAAAATTAATTACAATAGTTAAAAGGGGTATTGCAGCGGTAACGATAATGGGTAATGTAAAATTATAAGATTTATTGGTTTTCCTGTTGAATTCCCGTCTCTGGGCCTCGTACAAAGAGAACAAGAGAACGGCAGATAGAAATGTCAATGAAATATTGATATTGCCTAGATACAACGCTATGGAAAACTGCTTTTCATTCATCGTTCCGATGCCACAAAGAGATTGGAAAATTGCAATGTATTTTTTTATTTATTATTTTTTTTTAGCACAAATTCATGGCAGTATTGTAGGGCAACTGAAGAGCTTATACATTAGCTGTCAAATATGTCGATAAAGCTTCCTTTATCAACAATATTTTTAATACACTATATTTATCATTTAATCCCAGTTATTGTTGGCTTTATTAAATATACTTTTTTTCCGTTTATAGTGGATTAAAAAGTCATGTTTGTTCATTATTTATACCTCTGTTTTCACAATCGGAGCTTTAAATTAAATAAACATATTCTTTAGCGTTCGCGGTCTGTTCGTGGGCAAATGTCACTGTTTGTCACGCAATATACACAAACAATAAATAATTTACGATTCGCCTTTTTGTTATAATAATAATAATTTCATTCTATCAATTTTCGGGAACCAATAAAGGTTTTTCTATTTTTTTATCTGTTGAAAAAAGTTAGACTTCTAAATTTTGGAGATACAAAAAAATGAACAAATATTTTTTTTTAGAAATTTTATGCTTTACAAAAACGATCCTTATCATTTTTACCCTACACAGAAAGATAGGTTCACTTGAGCCAAGAAAATATTTTTCTTCCAAATTATTTTCTTAAGCGAAAAAAAAATTTTTTTTTGACACAAGAAATTTCACTTATTCCAACAAAATTAATTCTCTTGCTTTAAGAAATACGTATCTTGATCCAAGAAAATTTATTTAAATCAAGAAAATCTTGTTTTGAAAAAATTCAGCCTCTTGCTCCAAAAAATTTAGTTCTTGATAGAAGTAAATTTTCTTGTCTTGAGAAAATTTCTCTCTTGCTCCAAAAAATTAAATATCTCGATAGAAGTAAATTTTCATTAATATTTTTATTGATTAACATGTCAAATGGGAAGATCAAATAATATTGAATCATTTTTTTTCATTCAACATATATAATTGCACGCTGATATAATATAAAATGGGTATCAAATATTCAAGAGGAAAATTTTCTCAAAGTGAGAAAATTTTTTTCTCAGCTGAAGTAGGTGGCGCTGCTTCCCTGAAGTATCTAAAAATCTTGATCAAATATAAAAATTTATTGTATCAAGTATTTATGATAATTTGAATTAAGAAAAAATTACTTCCACCAAGATTAGAATTTCAAGAAAAATTTTTACTCCGGCCAACACAACTTCAGTCTCCCTTCAGGCACCCGAAAATTTTCTTGAGCCAAGAATTTTGTTCTCCAGTCAAGAAATTTTACTTTCTGTGTAGGTCTTGAACGAAGGAAAAAAAATGAAAATTGGATTTTTGTGCAGAGGTTTTTACTAAAAAATTAAAAATTTGGCTAAAATTTCGCGGGATTTTTTTTTTAATAGTTGTAATTGAGAAGAAAAAAAATTCTTCGTTCAAGACCTTGTAAAGTATATCTCTAAGTTCTGTCTAAAATTTCATCAAGATGGGTTGAGTAGTTCTCGAGAAATCTTGGTTACCGTCTTTGAAAACATAGTTTTGAGAATAACGCGTTTAAAGTTTTTAGTGACAATACAACAGCGCCTTGAACGCGCAATTTTTGAAAACTGTTTCTCCGAAATTATTATTCAGATCGATTTGAAACTTTAGGACAATATTCTAGAGATGTTTTAGAATTTAATAAGACAAAAAAAAATCGATTTTTTGAAATCGTGAAACCCACACTGAAAAAAAAGTTTTCTGCTCCGCACTATACAGTATCGCTACTGTCAGGATTCACACTTTGCTGTCTAGAGGAGAGTGAGGTTAGGAAAACTGTATACTAACGGTAGCAATAGTTTCGTGAACAGCACTGAATAGATCGTGACGGTCAACATCCAGACTGCTACTCGTAGCGATCCACTCATTACTATCGAATCACTATACAGTAGATGCTGCCGAGTAGAAAACTTTTTTTTCAGTGCATGTAACCCCTTAAATCTCTGTTAATAAAAAAAATAAAATTCCAAATTTGGGTTAAATATTAAAAACCAAATAGTATATTACACCCCTTGAGAAGGAAAATAAAAAAAGCCTCAGATCACATGTAATGTGTCAACAACATGTATCAACAAAGGGCTGTATACTATTTTTTTGTCAGACGAAGGTGGAAAGCGGCAACTTTTTTTAGCGCAGCCGGACGAAAGTTGTCACTTTCCACCCCGAGGGCGAAAAAAAATATGAGATACATTTTTTATAGAAAATTAAATTTCCCACAAAAAAAAATCTATATCAATTTTCTCGTACACAGAAAAAAAATGTTCTTAAATCAAGTATATAATTTTGGAGAACTTTATCTTCTTGATTTGAGTAAAAAAATTTTTAAACTAAGAAATTTTTACTTGGCTTAAATAAATTTTACTTGATTCAAAAATTTTTCGTCTTAATTCAATACAATTACCCTCTTCAAAATTATTTTCTTGGTTCAAGAATTTTCCTCTCGAATCAAGTTAATTTTTTTTTCAGAGTATTACTAATTATCCTCTAAATTAAAATATATGATAGTCTTGAAGTTAGTCAAAGGTCGAAACTCGCAAAAAACGGGCCACGACTCATTATTGGTTAAAATTTAGATGCGCGCGTAGCGCGCTTTTCAGATTTCTAGTTTAGCCAGAATTTCAATGCGAAGTATAAAAGACAAGAAAATTTTTGCCACTCAATTAAAATTTTCTGTCCTAATAGAGTAACTACTCCGCAAAATAATTACTTGATGCCTTCAAATTACCAAAAACGCTTTGTATTTTCAGAGTAGTGATGCATGGTGTCACCGGTGATCGGTAAATCGGTTCGCGAATTAAACTATTACGGCGGTCGTAAATTCCATGAGCCAGCGCTGAGTTAAATTGCAAATTTGCGGCGGTGTATATCAAAGAAAAAAATATCACCAGTTAGCCCAATTGACCGAAATACCGGCCGGTCAGTACAATAATACCCGTTACCGTAAACCCGAATGGTATAACAGGTAATTCCAGCAAGAACATTTTTTAGTTTTCGTTCAAATAAATTTTTTTTTCTCTATATAAATATGTATAAAAAAATCGAGGGAGTTGCTGTACTCACACTATGGAGGAAACCGAAAGGATAAAAAATATAAAATAAAATATTTAATTGGTCTATTTTCCTACCAGCGTTCTATCACTACGAAATTTATATTTTTCACCCTCAACAAATATACAACACTCATGAGCGGTTTTAAACGAGGCAAGTTGATTGAAATGCGCTTGAAAAATTTTTCACATCACACTTTCCACTCTTTATTTTTATTTTTTTTTTTTTTTTCAGTTTAGTTTTTATTGCCAAAGGTCCTCGGTACTCGAATTCTACACCGCTGGAAGCGAGACCGGGGATGATTTATTTCAGCGATTAGAGACGCGATCCATTATCAGATTTATTCGATCGACGAGTCAGCGTCTAAGTATTTGTATGAATTTATTATCATGGTTGACCCTACCGAAAATTTAAGAGATTATTTTAAGTTGACGTCTATATTTGATATCTTGATAAAGGATGTGAGATATGCTGGAAATCGTTCGAACAATAGAAGGAAGAAATTAAAGAAGTTATTGCTTCATGGAATTTTTTGAATTGAATTAAAAATTGGTAAGTATGTAATTCATAGGTGACTATATGTGGTCCATATGTGAACATATGTGATCGACTGACACATATGTAATCAATATAAAATCATGTATGATTTATATGAGCATATGACCATATGTGATTCATATAAAACCATAAAGGATAAATGTAACATACATGACAATGATCCATGTAGTCATTGATAGATCATATATATGATCATATGAAGCTACATTTAATCAATACAAAATTATATATGGCTTATATGAACATATGTGAATCACATATGATCATATGGGTTTTATATGATGCCATATGTGATCTATAATCATTTATGGTTTATATGAAGCTACTTGTGATCAATACAAAATTATGTATCGACGTTTTAATTAGCAAATTGTCTAACTCCATTTTAGAGAATCTTCTATTTATATGAAAAAAACAATTAGTTGAAAATATATTATCACTTTAAAAAACCATTTAATATCATTATTATCTAATAGAGATATAATATTTAGGTTTGAATCATTCAAATAATTTATAATTCGATTATGGCTACATCAAAATGTTAAAAAATCAACCTCTAAAAAATAAGGAGTTAGACAAATTGCTAATTAGACCGTCGATATGACTCATATGAACATATGTGATTCACATATGAATCATATGTAATCCATATATGATCATATGTGATCCATAAAATAATTAATGATTTATATGAAGTTATACGAAGTTACATATGATCAATACCAAACTTTTTATGGCTTATATGAACATATGTGAATCACATATGATCATATGGGATTCATATAATCATATGGGATTCATATGATGCCATATGTGATCTATAATCATTTATGGTTTATATGAAGCTACTTGTGATCAATACAAAATTATATATGACGCTACATTTGATCAATATAAAATTGTATATGACTCATATGAACATATATGATCATATGTGATCCATATAGTAATTTATGATTTATATGAAGTTATACGAAGCTACATTTAATCAATACAAGGTCATATATGACTGATTTCAAAGTATATGATGAATATTAAGTCATATGTAATCCATATAATCATATATGATTGATATGAGGCCATGTATGATCAATGTGAGGTCATATGTAAATATATATGAACAAATATGATCATCTAAGCAAATTTAATTTTAATGTGACGCATATAAGGTCATATATGGTTAGTACAAGTTCAAAAATGGATATATGTGAACATATATCATCATAAAAAGTCCTATGTGATTTATATAAGGTCATATTTGAGCCATATAGTCATATACGATTCATATGAGGCCATACATGATCATATAACATCATATCTGATTTACATAAGATCATTAATGATTCATTTAAAGTATGACATTGGTGTAGACAGTAAATATTTTACAAAAATGATTTCTGATATTTGTTTTCGATTCTTCAATACTTCACCTATAAACAACAAACGCCTCATAAAACGGCTCGAACTAAAAAAGTGACACTTTCCGGAAAATTTTTCTACTTGGGAATTCAAATGCGGGAGAAAAAAATTGTCATTGAAGAAATCCCTTTGTCGGCATATCCCTTGTATTAAAAAAGTATACGGAGTACTACTAGTTAAACTTGAGCTTCTACTTTGGGATAAAAAAAAAGTAAAATGAAAGCCACTCATTTTAAAACTTTTATTTTATTTTATTCTATATCATAAAAAAAAGTGGAAACGCTCAAGCCACTCTCATATGCCGTCAGGGTGCTAGAGAAAAATGGTGGTGGAGAGCCGAGGGTGACACGATTTACCGCGAACACACCCCTCGCCCCTAACATCACATCTGAACTCCTGAGTTAAGACCAAACACACAAACACACGCGGAACATTTAAAAATAAAATATAAAAAACGGAAAAGCAAAAAGATATCCCGAGCTGGAAAAGATGGAAGAAAGGAAAGGGATGGATAGATGAAAGCGAGTACCGGCAAGCAAGAGGAGGGGAGGCGTGAGAAAACAAGATCGAGAAGTGGATATACCCCCGGCGGCGAACACTAACTGGGTTGAGAAAGAGAAAAAGGAATCGGGATAGGGACAGGGAGCTCTGATTTTCCGACTTTATGCGAACGAGTGATTTAAAACGTTTTTCCACGCGACCATGGGGGGTGGCGCCTCTTACACGTTTTTTCCTCTTTTGTCTACTTTTTATCCATCCTCATTCAGTTTTAAATTATTCGATTTTTCGAGGCTGTAAATTTAACCGGTTCTTTAATGCTATTACGCTTAAATAACGCCGGGAATTACGATAATTGATAGGAGAATACCGAGTGGAAAAACTCTATTTGTTATCGCCGAGTACGAATTATAAAGTTTTTGAGTCATAATTTTATGAGTGATTAGATCACGATAAATAATGAAATGTTGGGTACAATTTAAGATCAGAATTTTTTATTAAAATTGTAGAAGAAACTTCAGAAGTTATATATACTCTAGTAAGAATTTTTTGCAAGCGAGAAGCATACGCCATCTAGTGTTGAAACCAAGATCTAATCAAAAAAACTTAGAGTTGGATTTGAAATTCAATTTTAGGCCAAATGATAAAAAATACGCAAAAATTGATGAAGTCTTTTTTTTGTAGAGAATTCAATTTTCTATAAGAAAAGTTTCTTGTAATTTTTTTGTATCTCTAATGTTTAGCCCGGAATTTTGAGTTTAAATTTTTCTAACATATGGTGTAATCGAATACACTTACAATCAACCTTCTCATTGAAATTCTGGCTGTTTGATAAGAGATACGGAAAAATTGATGACTTCTTCTGTAGAGAAATCAATTTTCTATAAAAAAGGTTTCTTATTTTTAGATAGATTTTGTTAGAAATCTAACAATTGCATTAGTCCTCATGGTCGAATTGTTACCTGATTTTGCTATCATATGTCATAATTAGTCAAGTAAGTTCCAAAAATACCATTAGTTAAAAAATTTATAAATGTATACATAAATAAATGTAACATAACCGACCTTGTCATCAGGATTTCTGCAAAAGTTTTCAACCGATCTTGATGAAACTTGGTGCACATATTCTTTGGGAAATTACCTTGAACGAGTTCGACGATGAGTAAAATCGGTCAATTAGTTTAGAAATGGCGGCCATTTAAAATTTTCAAAATCGTGAAAATCACGTTTTCGGTAACTTCATTGATGTATAACTTTCGACTGAAAAGAGATGGCTAATTTTACATAACATTGACTTTTTGTCAATTTTTAGTTATTTTATGAAAGTTAAGAGGTCTATTGAACCATTTTCAGGCCATGTGTAGTACAACCGACTTATGAATGTTATTCTATCAAGAATTCTCAACAGATCCTAATGAAATTTGGTACACAGATTCCTTAGACAATTAGCTTGCATGAGTCTTAGAATCGACGAAATCAGTAAGTTAGTTTCGAAGTAGTAGCTCTTTAAAATTATCAACATAGTGAAAATCACATTTTTTGTGGCTTCATTGACGAATAACTTTCGATTGAAATAAAATAGCTAATTTTCGAAAAATTTATGTAAAAGCTCATGAAATTGCCTTTGATTTAATGTAGATAACATATATCTAATGGAATCTACTTTCCATGTTGGGTGAGACCGAATGGCATTTTTTTTCGTATCTCCAATATTTTTTAACCTAAAATATTGACTTTAAACTCTTTATAATCACACTAGATTATGGATCCAGTTTCAAAGCTCCTAAGATTTAAATTTTTTCAATAAAATCTCCAAAATAACTTCCGTCAAAAAAACAATAATTCCCATCACCTAAACATCATAATTTCCACTTCAAACCAAATCAAACCAGACAAGTATTTCTTCTTCACGTTGGATATAAAAAAGCTGAGTGATCTGAAGACTTTTCTTGCAATCTCTCAATTTCCGTCTCCGGAAAGTGCTCGAGCTATCAAACGATCAGCAGGAAAGGACCTGCAGAAATAGCAACTGGACCAGGATTCGGATCTGGATCCAGCGGACTGGTATCAAGGTCGTTATCAGCTCGAACCAAAGGAACAGGAAACGAAGAAGCGAATCTTCGCCATTGATCTTCAGAATTTAACGAGTGGAACGTTTGGACTGAACCAGCTACAACTCAGCACATACTCAAACGTTCCCGTCGGGTCCGGCTATTGATCGAGACCGGGTCAGAGTTGCCAGCACCGAGTGCATACATTTGAACTACATCATACATACCAACAATTACCAGCATACGCATTGGATACTCTCTCACACTGTAAGGTTGCAGGATTGCAAGGTGAATTAGGGCCGTATATTTTCCCGGTGGCCACAAGGTTGATCTATATGTGCATGTGGAGCATCCACGGCAACACCTGAATACGCTCTACAATAAGTAGCTCAACATGCATGCCTACCTAACCACCAGCCCGATGTTATCTCCCTTGCACTTTACTCTCTTTTGGTACGAGCCAACATTCACATTCACACACTCACATTTATGGGCTTGTTTTACTGTACTTCAGAGTAACTGCTATTCCCAGTTATAAAATCACCGACTACCGGAACCCTCCCCTCAACCATCCGCACATTCACAACCACCAATGAGAAGCGTGTTCCTGTTCCTGGTAGAAAGAACCAGTCAAGTTCCTTCAAAGGTGCGACCTCTAAAAGTTACATAGTGTGTTCATTAAAGGTAAGCGGAAATTCTCCCACGCATCAAAAAGAAATTTTACTTAAAAATGTTGAATGATTTAGAGCACAGCTTTATCTTTTATTAGTCACAGCAATTCTTTTTAAAATTTGTGAGCAAAATTTACCGAGCTCGGAAGATGAAAAAAATAATTAAAATTATTTGAATCGTTTATTTGAGAAACCCTATAAGTCATATTTTTTTCGAAATAGGGTTTATTGCATTTTTTGGTTCTTTGAATTTCCCCTCACTTATACCAACACCAAAAAATATTAAATCCGTTAATATTAAAGACTTAACCAATCGGTCAATATAAATCTCGTTTAGTTGAGAAACCCCATAAGTCAGTGACTTACAGGGTTTTTCGAAGAAACATTCAATTTCAAAATTCCAAAAATAAATTTCTTTTTGTTTTTTTTTTTTTTTTTTCAAAAAAACTTCTTTTGAGTAGAAAAATTCAGTTCAATGCAAAATACTTAAATTTTAATAATTTTCACAGTGTGGGTTTAAAAAAATTAAATTAAATTATTGTTTTATTGTTTGATGTGATTTCACTGACTTTAATTTTAAAATGATTGATTATTAGATAATTAGAAACTAATTTTACTGTTAAATACTTGAATTTTAATGAGTTTTACAATATTCGCTTGATGGATTAAATTTAAAAATATGTTGTTTTATTGTTGACTCTGATTTAACTGATTTAAATTCTGAAATTAATTATAACCAAATAAAAATATATTATATTTACTGTTAAATACTTTGATTTCAATAATTTTTGCAATTTTAGTTTTATAAAGTTAGATTGTGATAAATTAAAATGTTGTTTTATTGTTGACTCTCAGTTCGCTAATTTGAAATTAACAATAGATAATTTATTATAATTTTCGTTCATTGTGGCTCCAATACATATTTTGTACTTTATTTTATAAATATAATAAATGATTGACGGAGAAAAATTAATATATTAATGATTTTATTACTATTTTGTTCGTTTTGGTGAGAAACCCCATAAGTCAATCAACTTCAAATCATTATTATGAATAGTAGTAATTAACAATTTAATTTTTTCATGCTAGAATATTTTTTCGGGATACTAACATTATTATTATTCATCATTAGTTCATGATGTTAATGCAAACTTAACCGAAAAAAATGTTTTTTGCTTCTCCTGAAAAATTTATTATTTTTGACTTATGAGGTTTATCAAATAAACGATTCATTTGTGAATAATTATAAAAATAATTGTAATTAGATCAGGAAGAAATGTCCTTCGATTCCTGTAATTTTCACGATAATTCTTACCCAAAATTTCTTTCCGTGCAGCCTTAACTCAACACCACTTACAACAAATATATCAAAGGAATATCGCTATTAAGTGAAGGGATGAATGTATAGCGGCTAACGAGGCTGTAAGGAAGCAAAGCCCATGTGATTGTAAAGACTAGACTAAAAAACTACCACACTGGTAATTTATATACAGAAAGTAGACGGTACTATTATATCCCGGATCCCGGCGCAGTGTGTGTATAAATGGGCAAAACGAAATTGCTACCGCCGCGAAATTCCGATAATACCTTCCGTGGCTTTTTCAACTTTTCCAACCATCCAGCTTTGGTATTTATGGATGTTGTGCTGGTGAATATACCGATCTGATGAAACGAAGGGCGATAAAAAGGAGTTGCTAAATGTTATGGGGGTATATACTGATGAGATAACCGGATGTTGAAGTGAGGGAGGAATTTTCATATCTTTCAAAATTGAATTTTGGATGTTTAAGAGGTAGGTTGGAGGAAATTTTGGGTGGAATCAAATTGGAATCTAAATTTTGAATTTTTGAAGATATGCAGAAATTATAAGAGACTTTTTTTCAAAAAAAATTTTGTGTTTTATAATAAAGATCCTTTTTATTTTGGGGGTATTTTTGATTCTTTGGTCAAAATTCGAGGTTGAAGGACAAAAGTCAAGAATATCAGCTCCAAACTAGAATTACAGTTTAGGATAAAATTAAAATTCAAAATTGTGGGTTAAATATTGAAGATATGGGGCATTCCATGCGAAATGGGGAAATGACTAAAATTTTTAAATTTCTCTAATTCATTCTAATTTATTATTAAAAGTTTATATTTTACTAATTTGTAAAGAAATTTTTTTTTAATCAATAAGAAAATTGATTTTTCTCTCTTAGTAACTTTTCAGCCATACTAACTTGTATCCGAGTCAAATGTTATTTTAATAGTTTTAAGAACAAATTCATTTTATGTTTGTTATTAACTAACATATTTATTAATAATAATAAACTAATAATTAATAATAATATTAATATTAATACTATTAATAATAATAATAATAAACTATAAAGTTTTAAGAACAAATTTTTTTGTTCGTTAAAAATTAACACCTAAGTTTATCAAGATCGGATTATCAGCATGATAAATCCTTTATTTGTGTTTTTTAACTAGTTTTTTTTTAATTATCCTAAATAATTTATAGTTGAATATATAAACAATAATGTTTCTAAGGTTGAAAATAATATAAAGGTCTTTTTAATAAACAACTTCATGTACACATTTTGTACTTGTCCCACCAGTCACAAATGCCTGTCCCACCAGTCACAATAAAAAAACATTCATAATATTGAATGTTTGTAGGATAAATTTTGTATTGAGAGAGAAGTATTTTTTAAAAGTTTAGCGATCGAACGGTAATTCGACTTTAAGTATACCTTTGGTAAGAGAGAAGGATTTTTCGATGTCCCACCAGTCACACTCAGTCAAATGATAATTACGAGAAACTTAAAAAGTAATCGAGGTTTTTGACAAAGGGATGTTGTTAATTAGTTATTCTTCTATATTATAAAATAAATTTTACTATAGTACAAGTTTCAGTCACATAATTAAAGCTTATAATTGACGGAATTTCCGAGTCAAATGTCCCACCAGTCGCTATGGAATGTCCCATATGGAAAAATGATTAATACTTTTTATATAAGAAATTTTATGCTCTACAAAAAAGGTCCTTATTATTTCAGATTTATCTTTGATTCTTCAGTCAAAAATTCAATTTAAAAAGGAAAAATCGAGATCCGTTGTAAATTAAACAAAAAATCTAAGAAAAACTTAAACCATCAGTAAGAAAAAATTAATAATTTATGGTTAAATACTCGAAACTTGCAGTTACTTTCTCCCTTATTGGACACTTGAAAACGAAATTCCGGGTAACGAGTTTTAAAAGCATGTAACTTGCTAAAGAGTATGGGAACTCGGTGTGAATTCAGCTTAACAGTGGTAGGAATATTGCTATTTAGAGCCCGGGAGCCGGGTGCTCGTTTACGGAATAGAATGACCGTATTAAAGGGAGAAATTGTATATTGTATATTGTGTATTACGATATGTAAGTACCTCGTTGGTGTTCCATCGGTGCCTCTGGGTCGGAAAGTGCTCAGCACGTGGTAGTGTCTCCAAGTTTTCCGGTAGCTTTATTGGATCCCCGTCTACAATATAACAAATAGACATTAGTTTTCACTTGCAATTTAATAAATTTCAATTGGGTTTATTACGTGAACGAAATTACACGTTTGAACCTTTACGAAAGGTAAGTAAGGAACAGGAAAGAAGGACCTGGCTATATTGGAAAATATAAATTATTGTATAAAAACTTATTTTGTTATACTCGGACGGTGAACTCTCAAGCTCCGAGCCGCCGGGCCCTTAAGTTTATTACGTGATAAAAAAGGGCTGTAAAAAAAGGATTCGGGTAAGAACATGCTGACCTCCTTTCAATGGCAAATATTACCAGTTGGTGTCTTCTGGATCGGATAAATTTTAACAAACTCCCGAGTCTTCAAATGTGGGTCAACCCTTGTATCCGTGAATAGCATTGTGGGTTATGTTAAATAAAATAAATACGGATATGTGAGCTAGACGCTCTTAGTTTTTAATAAAATAAATAAAATGAATTCTTGAGATCATAAATTATGCGCCACAATAAAATAGTAAATACCAGATTCCAGATGTCGCCGCCTATCCTGTTTTCTCGTAAGGTACAACATTAAAGTCGTAAATTACGGAAAACTGGATTTGCTTATTTTCTGTTTTCTCTTTGCTACTTTGTTTTGTTTTATGCATATGCTTCAATTTTTGGATTTGCTGAATCTTGATAAAGAACAAAAGTTAAATAACTCAATTAAGCAAGTTGATAGTATCTAGAGAAAAAAAAAAAACCTGGACGAATTAAGTAAATAAGGCTTTCTCTAATAGGTAGTAATAACATTTTTGGTTGTAATATTGTTGGTAATTGGTAATTTTTAGGATAATTTTGATCTGATTAAGTTTTTAATCATAGACTTTAAAAATCTAAATTGTTTCTTCTCAATTTTTAGAAATTGTAAGTTAAATATTTAAAATACAAAAAAAAAAACTTAAGAGACTTTCTTTTAAGGAAATTCAATTTTCTGCTAAAAAGGTCCCCATCAATTTTGCTCTATCTCGTATCATTTAGCCAGAATTTCAATGCGGAATTCAATTTTTGGAATATTTGATTAGATCACGTACTTGGATATGTTCAAAGTCAAAATTTGAGCTATACATTGAAAATAAGAAAAAATCATAAGAAACTTTTTTATAGAAATTTAATTTCCTACACGGAAAAAAGTAAACTGTAAAATTCACTCGAATTCCGATTCCGATTCCGGGGTGGCACAAATGTAAATATTACAAAACTTAATGTAGAAAGCGTAAAAGCCACAATTTATAATTTAATATCGAAAATGTGATTAGTAGCTATCACTATAGTAAATAACGACTCTCTTATCTTAAAAAACTACAGTTTTGAACAGTAGAAATTGCCGTTTCAATATATAGTCTATACTATGAAGAAAAGGGGAGGTCTCACACTCGGAGAATTTAACATTCGATACAGTAAAAAGCAAGTCAATAATTATAGTTTGATTTTTAGCGTTGCGTTTAAAATTTACCATTTTACTTTGTAAATTGGTTATTGACGTTACTTGTATAGAAATTTAGTAACTGTAGTTTATATTTTTTACATATCATGCGATCATTTTTAAGGTACGAAATGATAAATATCAAAGTCGAAATTCTTAATTATTATATTTTAACATTTTCAACATTCACATAGCGAATATTACTGTTTGAAATTGTATTTTCTTGCATGTAAATAATAAATTGTAGTATTTAAATGATAAATATTATAAAGTGATTATTAAAATCACGATTTTATTGTTTGAAATGGTAATTTTTAGCAGTTGATCATTACTTATTATAAATCAACTATTATTTAATACAGTTTACTTTTTTCCGTGTATCAATTTCCCTCTATCTCGTAGAATTTAGCCAGAATTTCAATTTTCGGAATATTTCATTAGATCACGTACTTGGATATGTTCAAAGTCAAAAGTTGAGCTATAGATTGAAAATATGAAAAAATTATAAGAAGCTTTTTTTAGAGAATTTAATTTCCTACAACAAAGAATCATCAATTTTTCTTTATCTCTTATCATTTGAGCAAAATTTGAATTTTAAACTATATAATAAAATTATAAATTTTTAAAAGTAATAAACTAAAAGCCACGGCGAAATAATAATAACTAATCCAGAATTTTCACAGAAATGAATTTACAGTGCATATGCTAAGCAAAATGGCTCTTAAACTTTATTTTTATGCAGGTAGATTTTGAGTGTAATGGAACTTAAATCCCCGGTAGAAACGGCTTACTTTTTTTCCATTGTTCCAGTTATTTCTAGAGTAAAAAAAAATATTTATAAAATTCTTGACACAAAAATTAAATCATTTGTTTTTCCTTATACCAGAATAATATAAGAATTACTTAAAACTTTTTCACCGGATTACGTGTTGGACAAGGATTCGAAACAATAATTCCACAATCTTGCAATAAAACTAAGAGGAAAAAATAGAAAAAGACTCAACCAACCAAACAAACAACCAAATGTAAAAGATTATTACCAGTTCGATGAATAGATCTAAGTTAAAAGTTAATTAACGTGAATCTAAGTACGATTAGCAAGTGAAATGGTAGTAAAGCTCAGCAGACGGGTATGAATTGTCGAGTTTCCGGTTTAACTTTGCAGACGGTGGAATGGAACACACACAGAGGGCTTTCCGACCACGGGACTAATTGCGTTAATTGTCCGAAAGGAAATACAATTGTCGCAATGGATTTCGCTTGCATTGATAATCCTTGAGCTCTAGGTAACGCGAAATTTCTCCCTCGTTAACGTAATTTATATTCAGGAGCACGCGACCCCCTGTCCTACTATTTGTTGGTTTAAACTACTCCCTTGGCTTCTCTCACCCGAGTGAAAGTTATTCGTGCAGAACTCTGTCACATCAATTGTAAATTGATACGCCTTACCCCCACTACTAGTTAGTACCAGGGGTAGCGAAGTTTAATTACTCACCCTTCCTTCAGTTTCAACGGAAAACTAAACATCGAGACAGTAACACTTGATTCCTCGATCATGTTGTGCCGACATGTCTGATGTCTACACGCTCGCTGGATTTTGATTCAAAACTATCAACTAATTCCAACGAAGAAATTAAACGAACAAACGAACTACTGAGATAGAAAACGCTAAAAAGCAATGTGAACTGGTTGTTTCCTTCACCAATTCCAAACACGATCACGAATTTAGACTCTGCCTCTAAATAACTCGGAAATTATATTACAACTAGAGCTAACCCTGAAAGTTAGCTGACTGCCTACAAACTAACAGCCAATTCCATTCCTTATCCGCCAGGCATCATCATTCCCAGTGTGTGCTTCTACAAATCACGACATTCTACTCAGACCAACCTGAAACTGAAGAAAGTACGGCACTTGCTCTACAGAACCACCAGTTTTATTTTTTTATCATTCGGGTCTAAATTACCTGGTTGGTAACTTTGATAATTATCTTATCGCGTCAATGCGATTATAATTAGTAACTATGTAAGTTTACCGCTGCACTAAATTTTAGGGACTATGAGTTATTACTTTTGATAATTCAATGCATGTAAAGCTATTTATTGTTATGATTATGATTTAAATTTTAATAGTAATAAAAGTAACAATTTAAAATAAATCTGAGTAAAGACATAGCGTGTATAAATAACAAAAAGTCTTACTTGGAGCCAGCGGCGTTGGATAGGTCGCGTGGTAGACGACCCGTTGAGAATTCGCGTGATTGTAACCCGCCATAGTTTCGCTTTGCCAATTATCGAGTGCCCTTATTGATCAATATTTTACTTTTTGTTTAGCATACACCAACAGCTGGAGGGAAAATAACGGGCTAGTTCTCGCTTATAGAGTTTTTCTACAATCAAATTTGTTTCTTCTATTACGATTAATTATAATTAATTAATAATAAAGACGCTTGGACGAATTGTTAATAACTATTTCAGACGGACAAGTGAGTAACAACGTAAGAAAAAGTTTAGATTGTAAAATACAGAGAAATCTTTATTCTGCACTCGATTCTGTGTCAAGAGGACTCGACAATCCTTGAGCACCAAAACGGATAATAAAATTCCTCTTCGTCTTCTTATTCTTCTTTTTTCTTCCTCACTTATTCTACTTCTACTGCAACTATTATTATTAAAGTTAATATTGCTATTATTATTATTATTATTATTATTATTATTATTATTATTATTAAAGTCAGTAAACTCGGAATTACAATTCCGGAGGACTTTGCACAGCCAAATTCGTTGATCGTTATTGCTTTAATCTACAATTAATTAATTAACTAATGTCTAAGTAAAAAAGAAGCTTGTGATATTAAATGTACACGTGGATCTGACGCGTGCGTCAGAAGCGCCCTCGCTGGATATTTAATCTTGTCTTACAAATTGGACCTCTCAGCACAACACTTAGGAGTATAAAAAATTTATTTTTTTCTTGGATCCGTATATTGTTCACTCACTGTCACAGCACTTCCACTGTTCTTACCAGATAGATCTCACTAATCTTTCAATTTATAAATTGTCCACTGTAGTCATCCGTAACATTAACATTAACATTAACAATCGATTGTAAATAAATGTTAGATCCGGTTGTATTTTTTGAGCATTTATAAGTTTTCCGTTTAGGCAAAACCCATTTAATTTAAGTAGTAAAATAGCGTCTGTGATTTAAGTTGGTGTTCCTAAGGTTCAACAATGTTGCAGAGGAAGATTATGTATTTACAAAATTCATCACACTATATAACTACGGATAATAGTACTATTGGTTCAGCTTTAGGAAGTAAGTAAGTAAGTAAGTAACTTAACAATAAGTAAGTAAGTAAGTTGTTAAGTTAATAAAATAGTTAGTGGAAATAAAGGTATGTGTTAGTAAGTAAGATTGGCCCCGCGTGTGTGCTCCCGAGCGGCGGGAGCCGCAGAGTGAGCCAACTGGCGATTTTACTTAGCCCCTTGCGCACGCCACCACCAACACAACTACCCTCCTATTTTGGTAGCTCTCGATGTAAAATCCCCACTTTGTCGAGTCCTTTTGCGAGTGTGCCCTTTCTGGCTGGAGCTCACCCTCACACTCGCATCCACCAGATTCAACAGTCTATGGAAGGAAAAGAGAGGGGTGTCCCTTGGAACCCGATAAAGCGAGAGGGGGATTAATGTAACCCTGGTGGTAGAGTTCGAGCTACCCTGGCGGCGAATCCCTGCTCTCTTTTCCTCCGGCTCATCCTACCCTTCCACATTTAGCTTCTCCAGCCTTTGGAATCCACGGTTACTGTAAAAAGTAACCCCTTTAACGTCCCTATCAGTGTCCCGTCTTCCACTACCACCCTGGTATACTTGGCTGGCTCGTAGCTCACGTCAGTGGTGCGCAAACTGTAAATGCGATCTCAAAGCCAAGGGTGGTGAGTGAAAGCCGCCCTGGCTGCCACAACCTAGGCATTTAGGATGAGGATGAGGGTATAAACAGAGTAGAGCATGCATAATTTACGAGTTACATGATCAAAAGATCTATCTCATCATCCACTGGAACGGTTGCCTTGAGAGATAAAGAAAATAAAGAATGCCGCTTTCAATATGGAGGATCCAGCCCACGCGGGATAGCTGTTAGTTTTCTTTAGTAGGTCTATCTTTTGGACCCCAGGCTTATTTGAAACCACCCATTGTCAAGCACCTGTCCTGTCATTTGCTTAACCTCTTTAGGTTGTTTGCAACACGTGACTTAGTGAATAGGGAAGGGGCACCGGAGATTAACGCTCCTGGCATTATGCGTACATCACTGACACCAAGAATGAGGAGTGAGAGTCCAAGAGGACAGGGAGGCTAGAGTAGGGAGAGATAAGTATTTAAAGTAACGTTAGCACGGCGGAGTGGGAGATCCAGTGGCACTATTGGTATGGAGATTTAACAGTAGCCTACGGCCAATCGGGTCTTTCACACCGTGAAAGCTCATCGCACGTGCTCTACCTTTTATGGTACACCGGGCAGATAGTCACAAGAGCGACAAAATGGTGTTCTATGAGAAAAAGAAGATTTATTTTAAATAAAAAGGATGCTACCGGGACTTGGAGCGCTACCAACAGGGGTCAGAGGGGAGACGTGCCAGACGGTTTCTAGAATTTTAAAGGTGGTGCTGCCACCTTTCAGTGACCCCGTAAACTAACAGCCACTGTATTAAAAGAAAGAGAAGGATGCTGACTAAACGGGAAGTTACAATTGCTCTGTCGATGTTGTATTTGTTTAGCAGGATTGTCCTTGGCCTATCTCTTGATCCCGAATTAGGAGCCACGTTTGATTAATTAGAACATTCCTAAATGCCCATATAGAGATTTAGCGATTGCCTCTAACATAACCGCCAAGGGGAAATAAATTATATACACGGTCGGGGTATAAAATTCGCGGGACTTAACAGGGCGCTGTGGTAATTAACCCAGCAACCTGACCCTTATTTTTCATCCCCTCGTCAACGGCTTACACTCTCTTTTACGTTTTATAAAGATATAACAAACAGCAACTATGGAGTTTTGAGAGCGACACCAACATACTACTACTAGGACTGCTGCTGCTACTGCCAACAGTGGGTGCTGTTATTTACAACGTGTAAAAGTTTTACCACACAATAAAAAATAAAAGCAAGGGAAGGGACAGAGTAGACGGAATAAGGAAAGTAATAAAAAATAAATAACCTATAGAGCATGTTGAATAAGAATAAAAGTTGTGTTGATCGATGTCCGCTCCTCTGTAGCTCACTTACTTACTGGTAGGTTACTTACTGTCTCGGAAAAATATCTGGTGATCCCGGACGAAGGACGTTCGGCTGACTTATTTATCCACGTAGCCGTCTACGGCGCCCAAGTTTCCGGGCAGCCCGACTTCCGGTTACACATGTATACTTCAGTACTCGTGATACAGTCTGCACGAGCATCCTTATCCTTCCAACAATATAATTCGAGTACGAGCCACAAGAGAGAACTTTCTGGCCGGCATTTCACTTACTGGTGATTGACGGACTATCTCTCTCTTTTAGATCCCCTTCCCCATTTTTGTTGGTCTGTCCAGATCCTAGATGCAAAATACAGGAAAGCGTAGCGCGACATTTATCCATTATTGTAAATGGAAATAGAACGTGGGAAAAAAGTGTCACCGGGCTGTCTTGTAATCGATCATGCCCATTTAATCTATTGAATCGACGGGTCTGAAGTTTAATGGACAGACAGGAGCCTTTTTGGTGGATTTTGTTGAATCGATAGACTCGTTACCAACAGCGAATGTCGACGGGCAGTCGACCGCTCCTGATCGGTAACACCGTGAGTGACATGGAGACATACACACACTAATAATGAACACTAGTTGTAGTAAAGTTTAGGCCACACTGCCACAATCCCGAGCAGTAAACTGGTTGGCTCGGTGAAGCACCAGCTAGGGTTGAGTGAGTTAGTTAGTTAGTTAGTTAGTGTCTCGCTTGTCTATACACACTATCATAGTGGACAGTCATGATATACCTGAGATAGACATCATCCATTGTAACAAGTTCCGTGTTGTCATGTGTGGCACGCGCATTTTACCCAATCGATCGATGGTTGTACGCGTGCATGCACTCATTACGCTGTCGCATTACTGCGACCAGGAACTGGCTAAACAGCCTATTCCTGCTCCTGTTCCTATTACCAACATCGCTACTACAGAAACAACGTTAAACCCAACCCCGATGGTAGTGGAAGGCGGTAGTCGTTCGGCACGTTACCGGGACAGAACGAGCGTGCGGCGATCAATTACATAACCCCCGATAAAACTGGGTCACGTGTCAAAGTGCGGAGCCATCCCCTAAGGTGTCTAACTTTTTTCCGCTTAATATTTTTTATCATTATTGCTTTGGTGGAAATTTAAGGATAGGATTATTTTTAATTGATCCTTTGGAATCAAATTTACTCCTTATTAACAAAAATAAAACTCCGGATGAATTCGTTATTATTTTTATTGAATGATAAAAATGGTCATTCGTTTAAGAATTACAAAATATATATCTGGAGACTCAACCTTTTTCCGTAGTATGTACCTGAAAAAACATCAATAACATATCTAAATGTTTTCACATTAGATTTTTTAAACTCCATATGCAAAGTGTCTGATTTCTCTACTTCATTCTTCCGAGTAATGAAAATAAAAATTCACTAGAATTTTTTTACAGTGTAATATTTTTTACCTTCATTATTATTTCCTCCTTATTTAGCTTTATTTTTTATATTTTTTCCGTTGCTCTTCCTCGGTGTTGAGCCAGTAAATTACCAGTGGTAGTAGCCCCTTGGCTTTAAATAGACCGTTGGCAAAGGTTCGCGTCTAAACTAGCTTTACCGTCCTTTTTTGCTCCGAACTCATCTACCTCAGCCACCTAGTCCACCTCATTGAAGTTATCCTCCTCCTCTTCAATGCCTTACTTTCCTCTCTGTCTTTCAGTTTATGTAGTCTGTCGATAGTACACTACAGGGTTATAGTTATATCTATCTATTCGATGCAAGACGAGCACTCGTCCACGGCACGTTCTCTTCACGCTTGACCACTTTTTCATCCCCCTTAAGGAAAAGACATATAAGCTGATCGTAACTTGCTCGTCACGTCTTGGACCGGCTAAAAACAATCGATATGGGATCATCCGAGCTCTCTAGTACATTTGCTTCACTCACTACACATATATATACATATATATGTGCACAGACAAACAAGACGAGAAGATGCCAGTCCATCTAGTTGGGCTCCAAGATTCGAGGCACAAACAGACGTACTTATAGCTTTGAGTCGCGTAAGACAGGCACGAGTGGCAAATTTATTTGAATTCAGATTGATCTCAGTCACACACCCCGATTTAAAGATCGTCTCTCATGAATTACGTTCCTCTTTGGACGATTGAACGTGCCATCAGCCACCAGACGTCTTCTTTAGCATCTGAAATCCCAAAAAACAGGAAATACTCTGGTGTTCTAAGATCGATACTCAATTGCGAGGCATCATGCCATTTTGGATTGCTTTCTTCAAGTTATCCATGGAAAGAAATTTTCTTTAAATTGTTAAATTCCTGATAAGATTACTAGAGTACATCATAATCTAGTACGCTGCTTTACAATTTATTAGTAACAGCAGTACTTTTTAAAGTTTGTCAGTAAAGTTTACAAGACTCAAAATTTCATTTCAACCAAACTTTTTTCCGTGTAGAAACAATCTTCCTTCGGCCTTAAGCCCTCAATATAGCCATAGTTAGGTAAAGACCTTTACTGAATCCTTACATGATGTATAGTTATGACAATCGAGAGAGCGGGACTAGAAATCACGCCGCTCTGGCGAATATCACCGGAACTAGGGACTAACATCGCTCAACCTTCTAGCATGAAATTCACCCTTTCCTTTCTATCCTCTATTCCTGGAGCAAGTTAGTTTAAGGCCGTGATAATTTGGGTGTTAGTATAACTCATAGGAATCGGGGATGCCATTCTAACGCTCCTGCTGGTCAGTAAACCAACAACAACTAGCCCCGAAATGGTAATTTAGGAGAAAGCACTTAATGTATGACACGCGTACGTTACCCTACACTGTATACCGATACCGTTCACCTCACGGCGCGACTGCCTTAGGGAAAATTACATCTAACGATCCTCGTTATCCAGGTGCACATCAACGTTGATGTCCCTACCTAGGGTAATAGGTAATTGGTTTTGGATTAGTATACGCTCCGTAAGGAGAAGGGGATTCAGCTATCGATTCATCCGGAATCGAATTATGGGATTTAGGAGCTCACTCATCGAGATAACACCCAAGGAGATATTGATGTTATCTTCTATTCATGTCTACTAACTCTGTAAGGTACGCCGTAGCTCCTTCTGAATAGACCATATACTATTCGGGAAAGGAATTTTGATTAAAATTTACCGTGAAAATAACAGAAATCGTGGGGAATTTCGGATAATTTTCTCCGGTAATTTTTATCATTAATTTAACAATTTTAAAGGTTTCTTTTCTTACAGAAGCTCAATTCCAGGATGACTTGTAACTTAATCCACGAACAAGGTAGAGACAGACCTTCTGCAATAAAAGTCCCGACAGTAGCCCCTACGATTACATCTAAGGACAGTTTGTTTTCTCTCCAATTGCTTGATTCTCCGGAATGATAAGCTGCTGTTGATGCTCCGTTTTGAATTTCCTTCTCATGACAGAGTATTTCTTGTAGACTTCTTTTCCCGAAATTGGCCAAAGAGTTTATCATTTATTTAATGCTAAATGATTTCATGTATCTTTATCAGACTATGTAATGCATAATCACACAAAGTACATTAAATTTTATCATTCAGAATATTTTATAACTGTAAACAGTTGTATAAAACCACATCCAATTAGATCGTTATCTGATGGTATATTTCCTTATATCTGGTCAGGATTGGAATAGATATTGTTTGTTGTTGGAATCGTGTACCGTGAAAAATTTCCTGATCCAGCCAATTTTCATATCAGGCTAGATCTTGTTTGATCTTGTTGATAAGAGCTCATCTAGATAGTTTCTAGAAAGTTCGTCTGTTAATTAACGTTCGGCAGTTATTTTAACCAAAAATTGTTTAGCAGTCGGTTAAACCGAAAATTAGGAACAGAAAAATTACTCCTTAAAGGAGTACAAAAATGATCATTATGTTAGAATTCAATACCCAGAAGCCAACTCTTGTAAGATGATTTAGCGATACCTCTGTTAAAGATTTTCATCACTTGAATCGTTTATTTGAGAAACCCCATAACTCGTATTATTTTCGAAATCGAGTTTATTGCATTTTTCAGTTCTTTGGATTTCCCCTCACTTATACTAGCACCAAAAAATATTAAATCCGTGTCCAAGACTTAACCAATCGGTCGATATAAATCTCGTTTAGTTGAAAAACCCCATAAGTCAGTGACTTATAGGGTTTTTCGAATAAACATTCAATTTCAAAATTCCAAAAATAAATTTCTTTTTTTTTCAAAAAAACTTCTTTTGAGTAGAAAAATTCAGTTCAATGCAAAATACTTAAATTTTAATAATTTTCGCAGTATGGGTTTAAAAAAATTAAATTAAATTATTGCTTTATTGTTTGATGTGAATTCACTGACTTTAATTTTTAAATGATTGATTATTAGATAATTAGAAACTAAATTTACTGTCAAATACTTGAATTTTAATGAGTTTTACAATATTTGCTTGATGGATTAAAATTATAAATGTTGTTTTATTGTTAACTCTGATTTAACTGATTTAAATTCTGAAATTAATGATAACCGAATAAAAATATATTATATTTACTGCTAAATACTTTGATTTCAATCATTTTTGCATTTTAGTTTTATAAAGTTAGATTGTGATAAATTAAAATGTTTTATTGTTGACTCTCAGTTCACTAATTTAAAATTAAAAATAGATGATTTATTATAACTTTTGTTAATTGTAGTTCCAATACATATTTTGTACTTTATTTTATAAATATAATAAATGATTGACGGAGAAAAATCAATAAATTAATGATTTTATTAGTATTTTGTTGGTTTTGGTGAGAAACCCCATAAGTCAATCGACTTCAAATCATTATTATGAATAGTAGTAATTCACAATTAAATTTTTTCATGCTCGAATATTCTTTCGGGATACTAACATTATTATTATTCATCATTGGTTCATGGTGTTAATGCAAACTTAACCGAGAAAAATGTTTTTTGCTTCTACTAAAAAATTTAGTATTTTTGACTTATGGGGTTTCTCAAATAAACGATTCACTTATTTTGTCCTAAAAGTTACATATGAAGCAAATTTCAACTGAGATCATATCAAGAAATTTTTCACAGGATTTAATCAAACCATTCTTGCAGACTAACTAAACAAAACTGGTTTCAATAATAATCAATACCACGAACTTTGTGGAAATTCAAACAGTCAATAGTAGGTAACTCGTAAATTTTAGTTGAAGCAATCTTGATTAATGAATAACATGATATTTCGACGTTAAATTTATCGTGCAAATACATTTGTTAGCTTCAGTTTCTATACTTTTAACCTTCAATGTCCACAGTGGGTTATGATAACCCAGTAACGCTTACCAGGGTGGGTTAGTGTCATGAGAAATGTGTGGAAGGGTAGAGAGTTCACAACTGCACCTCTAAAATTCAAGTACTGTCTGAATTGTAATGAATGTTACCAAAGTTTTGGTACCACATTGTGGACTAACGGAATATCATTGATATTCATTGGATCCGGGTTGCATTAGTGATTGATGGATTGATATGCAATTACATTGGAGGTCATCACACTTCCCCAGTTGTTTTTACAAGCGATGACTATTCTTTAGTTACCAAACTTTTTGCGGAATAAAAATAAAAGAGGATAATAAAAACTAATTGACGGGATAAATAATGGCTGTTTTCAGTGAAATTAATTACGAAGTTAATTATCTTGTTTAAAAAAATAAAACAAGACGATGAGAATAATAATATTCTTTAATAATTATAACAAAGATGAGATATCGATTGTACTTAGAATGGGCCGGGCATTCAGAGACGTAATTAATGAGTCTTGTCTGTCTATGTCGTCCTCTTCGTCGACGACATAGTTGTAGTCGTTGCTCGACACGAACCAGATAATAGTTGATGGCTTTTAATGGTTATTAAAATGAAAAACCGGGTGTGGGTACGAGAGGGCAAGCGTTGTTGAATAACGTAAGCGGAAAAAGAGGAAGCCAGAGGACTAAAAAGAGGAGACTTGAATATAAGAAAAAAAAGAATTATAATAATAATAATAATAATAATAATAATAATAATAATAATAATAATAATAATAATAGCAACAAAAATAGCTGGAATGAGGGAAGAGTGAGTGAATGAATAAAGAGGAGGAAGAAAAAATAAGAATGGAAATACGAGGGTGATTAAAACTTAGCTCGAGTAGCACTCGTCGTTCATACAAATGAGGAGTGATTTTTTCGGCAAGACTTCTCCGCAGGGAATAAAGATGTATCGGCCCGTTTAAATAAACTCACTGTATCTGTATGCTGTTAGCCAACGGCAAATGTTATTTAATTCGATCAATTAATACAAGTACAACAGGAGAAGTTTCGACACTAGGGAGGGTTCATTTTCCAGACTAACCCAAACCACCATTTGTAATTTTGATTCATTACACCCTGTGGGACACTGAACTTTAAAGCTTTTTTTGTCATCTACATCACCTATCTATGTCTGATAATACTTAACTGCTACTAGCAAGTCTATCTAAACTGACGGTACAGTAGTTGCTGGTAATTAACATTTCAAATGAAAACAGACGACGTGTTTTACACGAATGCCGGATAGAGGATCGAGGTAAAAGAAATCGGTGCATTTAATTATCTTACATTATCTCCACGCTCGGGTTCTAGTTTACGTCTACGTCTACGTCTATTTACACTTGTAACACGGAAAGAAATTTTACTTGAAATTCTTAAGTTCATGAAATTCAGGGCGCTGTTTTATCAGTTATTAGTTACAGCAATACTTTTTAAAGTTTGGCAATAAAGTTTACCGAACTTGGAAAATTAAAAAAAATATTCTAGTCCAGCTTACCCCACGTATGGAATATAATTGTTATTAATTTAATAATGTTAAATTTAAATGATATGCAAGTGTTGTTAGATTAATAGTCGTTGAGAAACAACTGATTACGAAAATGTGTAATTTTTTCTACAGCTGACAAATCTTGAGCGATTGCAGCGCCGCTTTAAAGTCGATAGGAAATACGAACACTTAAATTGATTTCAATTAAAAATCTTATTAATTTTTTACGTTTATTATTGTTAACTTCAATACTACTGTAAAAATAAATGGTACTTTTCAATATTTTTTGACATTGTATTTGTAAATTATCAAATGAATCGTTTATTTAAGAAACTCCATAAGTCATATTTTTTCGAAATCCGGTTTATTGTATTTTTCGGTACTTTTAATTTCCCCTGACTTATACCAGCACCAAACAATATTAAATCCGTGTTCAAGACCTAACCAATTGGTCGATATAAATCTCGTTTAGTTGAGAAACCCCATAAGTCAGTGACTTATGGGGTTTTTCGAATAAACATTCAATTTCAAAATTCCAAAAATAAATATCTTTTTGTTTTTTTTTTTTAAAAAAACTTCTTCTGAGAAGAAAAATTTAGTTCAATGAAAAATACTTAAATTTTAATCATTTTCGCAGTATGGGTTTGAAAAAATTAAATTAAATTATTGTTTTATTATTTGATGTGATTTCACTGACTTTAATTTTAAAATGATTGATTATTAGATAATTAGAAACTAAATTTACTGTTAAATACTTGAATTTTAATGAATTTTACAATATTCGCTTGATGGATTAAAATTAAAAATATGTTGTTTTATTGTTAACTCTGATTTAACTGATTCAAATTCTGAAATTAATGATAACCAAATAAAAATATATTATATTTACTGTTAAATACTTTAATTTCAATAATTTTTGCAATTTTAGTTTTATAGAGTTAGATCGTGATAAATTGAAATGTTGTTTTATTGTTGACTCTCAGTTCACTAATTTGAAATTAAAAACCGATGATTTATTATAATTTTCGTTAATTGTAGTTCCAATACATATTTTGTACTTTATTTTATAAATATAATAAATGATTGACGGAGAAAAATTAATAAATTAATGATTTTATTACTATTTTGTTCGTTTTGGTGAGAAACCCCATAAGTCAATCAACTTCAAATCATTATTATGAATAGTAGTAATTAACAATTAAATTTTTTCATGCTCGAATATTTTTTCGAGATACTAACATTATTATTATTCATCAATGATTCATAATGTTAATGCAAACTTAACCGAGAAAAATGTTTTTTGCTTCTCCTGAAAAATTTAATATATTCGACTAATGGGGTTTCTCAAATAAACGATTCAAATATTGTAATTAGATCAGGAATTGAGAACTGACCCTTGATTCCTGTAATTTCCCCAGTAATTTTTCTCCAAAATTTCTTTCCAGACAGCCTTTAAACCTCTTGGATTCTGAAACCCCAGCGAGACATTAAGAGCGTGTCTGGCTGTTTGGAGGGAGTTTGTCTCTCCTTTACTCAAAACCATCTAAGGAATTCTTGGCGTTGTTTGCCAGAAACGGAAAACGATAAAAAGTTCTGGACCAAGCCCTTCCGCCTGCAGTGAAAAGAACATCCATGGAACTTGACCGATTCGTTTGCTACAAAGAGAGTGGAGACCAGACAACAATGGGTTGAATTGGGATGGAGGATCCAGGATGGAGGATGGAGGGTAGTAGACGCGTGCCGAGACTTTTGCACAGACTCAATGAGCCGAACAGACCCGAATATAATAATAAATTCTGAAGCCGGGATGACCCAGTTCCCGGCTGTAACGCTCCAGTAGAGGGGACGCTACTGAATTCACCCCGTCAATTTTACAAGACACTACCGGGGAGGCTGAGTGGTGGTGGCCCTAGTAATAGTCGCCAATACCACTGCTAGTTGTAGTTGTAGTTGTTGTACTTCTAACAGCCAAAGTAGTTGTGCTAGTTATAGTTATAGTTATAGTTTGACAAAAGCAACTCTGACGGCTAGGGTAAGGTGTTCGCAAACCACATTTCCCAAGCTCTTTACCAACTACCGCAAACTCCTTACCAAATCAAGTCCGTAGCTGACAATGAGCGGGCTGTTCGCTTCAAACCACTACCTGTCTAACAAGTTGTGTATCCATTTGCCGGCTACTAAACTATCCGTGCTTAATTTTCCGATATGGCTTAATACGGCTAATTTTAATGCTTGATATGATTCATCAAATCTTATGCCGACATTTCTTAGTCAACTGTCACGTGACAAATGCCAAAAGGGCGAATATAACAATTGTTTGAGTAATTATTTATAATTGTTGAACAAACAACGCTTGAGGTGCTTGTAAATGGGTGATTCTCTTTAAACTGATAGAAAATTTATGTTGTCTCAAGAGATATTTTCTTGATCTAAGAATTTATTTTGGAAGACAAATGATTATTTTTCTTTAAGAATTTCTTGTCTTGATTTAGATTTTCTTGGCTTAAGAGCTATATTATCTTCAATCGATACATTTCAGTTTTTCAATCAAAATAACATTATCGTTTAAAAAAACTTAAAATAATTCATCAAAGTATATTTCAAAAACTAAATCGTCTTTAATTGTTATTTTGAACCAAGAGACAAAAATTTTTGAAAGAAATATATCTATATCTAATTTCAAGAGTTCAAGTTTTGAAGAAAAAAAGTTTCTTGAATCAAGATTGTTTTTCAATCAGTGTAAGGACGTCTTAAATCTGTACAAAATTGTCCGACCAAATTATTTTTAATTTTATTAGAAAAAAACTTATTAAGGGCTACAAAACTATCAGCTTAATCATAATAAATAAACAGCCGAATTAATTTTTGCTTTTTCGATATTTGTGTATCTTTTGCCATATAACATGACAGAGGACTGCTTGCCAGGGGACTGTTTTTTTTTCATCAAATTGAGGAAAATCAAGCAAACTATTTCAATGCATTCAACTTTTCAAGTTCTCAATGAATGTTTACATTAATTAGAATAATATTAAGACTTATGGATCCAATTTTATAAATAAATTGTAAATAAAAATAGCTGCCAGGGGACTGAGTTTTGAAGTGGCCCAGACACATATTTTCAGCACAAACGGTGCTTTGACACTAAATAAAATAACGATAAAGCGCTAACAGCCCTATCGTTATTAACTCAAGGCTAGTTAGATCCTTATAAACCTTACAAAAGGTAAAATAACACGCTGGATTTTTATTTTTTTTGGCTTTGAACTTCTGGCAGGGGACTGATCTTAAAATGCCTGGGACAAACTTTGGTTTAATGAATTTAATGAAACAAATTAATTTTCGGTACTTTTTATTGAAGAAGATTGTTAGTAAACTAATTAAGTTTATAAACATTATGGACCAAATTATATATTATTGACGAATAACTTAAAATTTAGTCTTAAAGTTTTAATTTTGGGAATGGGACAGCCCAGGAGACTGATATTTCGGTGGTTTACGAATTTATAGCAAAAAAACCAAAATTTACTTCATTTTAGTTTTCAATGCTCCATATAGAAATGTTTTTTTACTTTCGTAATAAATTTTTTTTAGTTACAAAATAACAATTTTTCTAATAAAAAAATGCCTGAGACAGCAAAAAAACATCCTTACAGAGAATCACCCAAATAGATGTAATTAATTCATTCTAATTATTAATTAAGTCTTCTTAAGATTCGACATCTGCTTTAACATGCACAATAATTATATTATGATTAGCCGCTTGAAAAAAGGCAAAAATTTGATTATAAATTTAGAACTTGACACCTTGAAGTTAACTCTCTTCAAAAGAAAAGATTTAGTGATCATACGCCATCTATAAGATGCTTCTAAAACTATTGATCAAAAAATGATCTATGGACATCTCCGATCATATCAAAAAATTTCTGACAGATATTTTCTTCCGTATGATATCTTCAAGCCCGAAAAGCATCTTCACACAGATTTCCACGACACTTTCAATGATTACTGAAGTTTGACGCTCCTGCAGGATTTCTTTTCTCCGTTCCTCCTTCTAGTTCAAGAATCGCACATAAATTCTGACTCCAGAGCACGATATGTCATGGAAAACACACCTCCCTTTCTTGGAGCTTTTTTAGAGTCAAAAAACGTAAACGTAGAGCATCCGGTAACCACCAGCACGGAAGAAGGTATTTGTGTCGGTTGTGTATCCAGTGAGAGGTTTACCTCAATCGACTTTTGCTCACACCCTTAAGCGACATTTTTTACGTAACAATGCTGGTGAGTGTGGCAGAGCACCAGGTGCAAATGCTTTTTTCGACATAAATAAAAGTGTCTGCGTGAGTAAAACCACATAAACCACGTGTTCTGAACTCAGATATTATCTGGGACCGCATTTTTCTAGCTGGTGTTTCATGTTCCTGGCAACCAGCTACTACCTCGGTGGTAACTTAATCCGGGAACGCTCGCTACAACTTTTTAATTGACGTCTTTCAACATTAACATCAACATCAAAGGAGCTGATTTTATTGCTTTTATTCCTGGTGTTTGACATTTTGTGAGAAATTCTCTGATATGTCCATGTATGGTTTCTATTTTAACCCCAAAAAAAAACTTATTTTTCAAAAGTTTCTTAATTTTGTTTCGGTCATTTAATTAACAATCATAATTTACCTCTTAGATAAGAAATTTGAGAGTATTTTATACTCTAACATGACATTATAACTTAGTTTTTGGTTTCACCGCCAGGTGGCCCACAGTTCTCGCTTTTAGAAAAATCTTACCAGAGTATATAAGTTAGTTTGGCCCAAAAAATCGACTATTTGTATTTCTTTAAGTCGATTATTAAAATATGTTAATTTTTTAAGGTTTTCAAAGCCCTCGATAAAAGTTTTTAGGGGTCGCTTAAAATTCCATTTAAAGTAGTTTAATCGTCGCAATCCGAGGTCAAATTAATAGATATTTTTTTTTCTTTTTTGCAAGTGATCACTCAAAAAATAGCATAAAATATAAAATTATTTCTAATTATAATTTAGCTGAATAAATTCAATTTATAATTATGGTTAAATAATTATAATAATATAACTATTAAAATATCAACTGACAGGTACTGGGCTGTCACAAAATAATAACAACTGTTATAGGTTATGTAAGGTCGGTACTTAAAACAGTTGCTCACGGTGTTCATTTATTGTTTAAATTTGCAAATATCACTTCAATATGTTAAATCTGCTATAATTTACGTGAAATTTTAATGTATATTTAATAACAATTTATTTTAATGCAAAAAATCTTTATGACTATATTTTAATTTCAAATTTGCTTCGCTCCGAGAAGTCGCCATTTTTCCCCTGATAAAAATGGGGGAGTAATGTCTCCGACAAACAACAAAGATAGAAACCAATTTTTGATATTAAAAAATTAATTAAATTAAAACTATGTAGTAAATCGTTATCAAATTTTGATAGAATATGTATGACACATTGTTCTATCTATTGAAAAGTTTTTTTTTATGGTGTCAAGTTGGCCGATTTTTAATAAATTCTCCATTTCCGGAGTTATTGAACAAGGACACTTATAAGAGATCGTGTATTTTTGCAAAACTTTAATTAATTATATCTCTTAAACGGTGTGGTAAAAAAATCTGATTTTTTTTCTATAGATGTATTAAATGATAATCTTTCAAATGAGTATAAAAAAATATGGGGTCAGGTTGAAGTCATTTGGCACCCAAACTACCTTAATCATCAAAAACCATTTACTTTTATTTCAATAAAGAAACATAATTTATTTTCAAAAGAGAAATGGATAATTTTATGTTGAGTAAGATTTCTTAAAGGTTAGTTCTTGGTTTCACCGCTAGATTGCTTATGGCTCTCTCTTCCACAAAAATCTTACCAGAGTATATCAATGTAGCAGGATATATTAATGTAGCAAAAAAAAATTCAAAGGATTTATTTTTTTGGTCCAACTATAAAATTATGTGAGTTTATAATTTTTTAAGCAACCTGGACAAAAATCGGGTTGAATAAAAAATTTTTAGGTTTCGCAAAAAATTTTTAAAAGTTAAGAATTGAATTTTTCTTTCTTCAACCTTCTTTAAATGACATAAGAGAAGCGACATGTAATGAGAAGGTATTGAAATGTTAACGAAACTACTTAGAGTGATGAAATGTTATGGTTATTGAAATGGAATCTAATAATAAAAAGGTGTGTGTATCTGTCACATTATAAGTCTGACAATTGAACTAGTGATGTACCAGGGTGAATTTTTGCGAAGGTCTGCGTGTGTATGTGAGTGTGTTGACGACTTTTATGGATGACTTTTATCGCATGGAAAACGGAATATTGAGAGGCACTCACCGGAAATGGTATCCGCGCCATCGGTTTTCCCGTCAGCACCTCCGCCTCCAGTTCCCGGTTGGTGGGTCTGCTGTTGAGACTGTGACTTTTGCTGTTGCTGCTCATGGATAGTTATCTCTTTCGTTGATTTTTGTCGATTTCCCGTAGTGACATCGGCATTACCACCAACAACCGTATCTTTTACTTTTCGATGATCACCGCGATCGCAAGACTTAACATTTGATCCAATATCCGATGATTTACTCGCGTTTATTACACTGTTACCGTTCAGTACGATGTTTCCATTGTTGTTCAGATTCCCATTCACCAGGATCCCATTCTCGCCCTAAACAGAAAAGTTCAAATTGGCTTTTTAGCTTTTATTATTCATAGAATTGCTTCACTCCGTTTCATTTACTCCTCAATCAACTCTGTGTAAAGTGTATCTTTGTTTACGCTTCATCGATCCTCAGAGATTCTCATTGAACTACTACCCTTTCTACTCTTTCATCATTTTATTATTTAAGGTACTGAATTGATACTCACATCTACCAAAAATTTTGTAAATTATTTATTCTTATTTTCTTTCAAATTTTGTGATATCATGGTATGAATTAAAAATGCGATTAATAAAAAATTTTGCACTTCAGTTCTGGTTCAATGATAGGAGATACAGGGAAAATGGTAAGGATCTTCTTTGTAGGAAATTAAATTCCTCGCAAAAAAGGTATATTATGATTTCTTTGTATCTTGGGTATTTAGCCCAGATTTTTACTTTAAACTTATGGGGCAATCCATGTGAAATGGGAAAATGACTAAAATTTTAAAATTTATCTAATTCATTCTAATTTACTCCTAATTTATTATTAAAAGTTTATATTTTACTAATTTGTAAAGAAATTTTTTTTTAATCAATAAGGAAATCGATTTTTCTCTCCTAGTAACTTTTCAGTCGTACTAATTTGTATCCGGGTCAAATGTTGTTTTAATAGTTTTAAGAAAAAATTCATTTTATGTTTGCTATTAACTAACATATTTATTATTATAGTTTGAAGAACAAATTTTTTTATGTTCGTTAATAATTAACACCTAAGTTTATCAAGATCGTGTTGTCAGCATGCTAAATCTTTTATTTGTGTTTTTTAATTAGTTTTTTTTTAATTATCCTAAATAATTTATAGTTAAATATATGGGGTATTCCATTCCAAATCGACCACTTTTGAACTCAACCCCTTTAGATTTAGCTGAAACTTCATCATTCTTTTCTACCCTTTGAAAAACATTTTTGAGAATTTTTTCGAATTTTTTTGTCCAACCCAAAAAAAGTTTTGAATTTCCCAAAAAAGTGGCTTTTTTATTTTCAAATAGCCATAACTTTTTTAGACATTGACCTTTGAGTACCTTTTTTTAACTTCCCGCTAAGAAAATCAAAGATTTTCAAAAATCGGGAAGTTATTGTTTTCACCCCGTTTTGCAAAAATCGAGTTTTCATCAGATTTCGACGTTTGAAAATCACAGAAAGCTTCCCTGACTATCCCCGCGAGGTTGTCACTATGTCTGTATGTGTGTGTGTGTGTGTGTGTGTGTGTGTGTGTGTGTGTGTGTGTGTGTGTGTGTGTGTGTGTGTGTTTGTGTGTGTGACTATGTGACTCGCTTATAACTTTTGAACGACTGAACCGATCGGAACGTATCAAACGGCGTTCTAAAGAGTTCCCTAAAACTTAGATTTCCTGTGAATTTTAACCGATTCGGACCGATATATTTTGAGAAATTTTGAAAAATCTCAAAAAAAAAAAGAAAAAAATCATTTTTGAAAGTGGTTTTTTTTGGATATCTTTTAAACGGCTCTATCGATCAACTTCAAAAACTAATCCGCTTTTAAGCTTGAAAAACCACGTAGATCGTCGCTAATCCGGTCAAAATCGGTTGATTCGTTTGAGAGATATCGTGAACGAAAGAAAACCGAAAAAAGTGTTTTTTTGACATAACTTCGTCATTTCTTCTCGGATCGTTTTTGATGATGTAGAATAATTTCAGAGCTCAAAAAACCGCGTCGATCACCGCCAAAAACGTGGAAATCGGTTGATTGGTTCGAGAGATATCCTCGATAAAATATTTGGAAACAAGTGTTTTTTTAAATTAACTCCGAAATTTTTTGGAATAACTTTTAAACGGCTGCACTGATCGATTTCAAAAACTAATCAGCTATTAGCATGAAAAAATTACGTCGATCACCGTCAAGCCGGTCAAAATTGGTCAATTCGTTCAAGAAATATCATGAACGAAAGAAAACCAAAAAAAGTGTTTTTTTGGAATTACTCCAAATTTCCTAGTTTTATCAATTCAAACTTGAAGATTCTTCATAAAACTAAAAAAATTGCGTCAAATACTGTCAACCGCGTGAAAATCGGTGGATTCATTTAAAAGTTAGTGCGGTTTGAAAATTTAAAAAATATTGTTCTATGATACTTCTATCAGACTTTTGAGCTCGAAGAGCTCAAAATAACACACAAATTGTATTTTTGAGCTCGATGAGCTCAAAAACGTCATTAGTGCAGTATTATGCACCTAGGTATGGAATTAGCAGGAAGTTGCACGGATGGCCTACAGGGTCTACCGTTTTTCTAATTTTTTTTTTTAATTTTTGTTTTTGAATGAACTTTTTGAAAAAATACACAAAAAAAATTAAATATGATCAATTCTATAAAATAATCGGTTTTTTTTAACAAAACCGTTATTTTTTCAAAGTTGGCCTCTTTTTTTTTTTTATTTTTTTTTTCTCAAAAAAAACTGCATCAATTTGACAACTATTCCCGCTCATCCCGGGCAGGGCCGATTTTTTTTTTAATTAATTGAAAAAAAAAAATCTTCATTATTTCAGAAAATTTGACAATTTTTTTTTTCATGATTTGGCATGAAATACCCCATGTAAACAATAATGTTTCTAAGGTTGAAATAATATAAAAGTCTTTTTAATAAACAACTTCATGCACACATTTTGTACTTGTCCCACCAGTCACAATAAAAAAAATTTTTTTAATTGTTTCTACGTAGGTAATCAGTCTAATTCTTCATAATATTGAATGTTTGTAGGATAAATTTTGTATTGAGAGGGAAGTATTTTTTAAAAGTTCAGTGGTCGAACTGAAATTCGACTTTTATACCTTGGTAAGAGAGAAGGATTTTTCAATGTCCCACCAGTCGCACTCAGTCAAATAATAATTACGGGAAACGTAAAAAGTATTCGAGGTTTTTGACAAAAGGATGTTGTTAATTAGTTATTCTTCTATATTATAAGATAAATTTTACTATAGTATAAGTTTCAGTCACATAATTATAGCTTATAATTGATGGAATTCCAGAGTCAAATGTCCCACCAGTCGCTATGAAACGCCCCTTATCCAAGTACGTAATCTAATTTAATATTCGGAAATTCGGATTTCGCTTTAATATTCTAGCTAAATGATAAGAAATAGGAGAAAGACTTTTTTCGTAGGACATTAAATTTCTTACAAAAAAGGTATCTTGTGATTTTTTTGTATATTGAGTAGTTAGCTTAGAATTATTAGATTTGATCATTTGCAATATTTTTTTGGCGAAATTGAACAATTTCTAATAAAACATTTTTGAAGAATTACAACTTTAAAGATTAAAAGAAAGATTTAGTGGTGAAACAACTATAATAGCATAAAAGGGTCAAAAAGTTTGATATGCAAATAGACGATAGTTAATATGAAATAAAAATTAAAGTACAAGCACACGCGAGCTAAATAATAATTTCCATATAAAAATGGTTGCCGTAAATATCTCATACATTTGCCGTAATTGTGATAATAATAAGTAATAATGACAGTGATAATAGTAATAATAATAATCATAGTAAAAGTTAAAATAATAACAATAATAATGATAATGAAATAAAATTTGAATAATAACCGACGAGTGTATGCAGTAATAAAACAACTAAGTAAAATTTCTATCACAATTTCTATCCTCAGGTTACACGCGACTTCCCACCAGTTCCCCAATTTTTTTTATTTAATTAACTACTTTACAATTCATTTATGCATCAAAACTGGCGTTTACATTTTTTTACCGGGCTGAAAAACAAAAGAAAATAAAAGAAGAGAGTCCAAAAACAAAAAGAAAGTACTTACGTAAAAAAAATATTTAAAAAATAATTCTAACGTGGAACCCAAGTGTCTGTAAGACCACACAGACCCCAAAACATGAATAATAAAATGTAACCCTGGCATTCATGATACAGAGAACACAAGGGGTTTCTTGTCGCTTGTGTTGTTATTATTGACCAAAAAGAAGACAAAATGGTGTGCTGTCAACTTTAAAAATCTAATCTTACATTCTTTGCTTAAAATGATGGGGCAAAAATTTTATTCTGTCTAAATTAAATTTTTAAAAAATGAATTTGATAAAATTTCCTACAAAAAAGGTATCATGATTTTTTTTTCTGCAATATTTAGGCCAGAATTTTGATTTTATATGTCCTAAACACGTGGTCTAATTCGACACGATTAAAATAAAATTCAAACTTGAAATTTTGGCTAAATGATAAAAAATAGAGCGAAATCGATAAGGACCTTTTTGATAGAAAATTAAATTACCCACAAAATAAGTCTCTAATAACTTTTTTATAGGACATTCCATAATGACCGGCAGGACATTTGACTCTGGAATTTCATCAATTATAAGCTATAATTATGTGACTGAAACTTATACTATAGTAAAATTTATCTTATAATATAGAAGAATAACTAATTAACAACATCCCTTTGTTGAAAAATCCTTCTCTCTTACCACAATATACTTGAAGTCGAATTTCAGTTCGACAACTAAACTTTTAAAAAATACTTTCCTCTCAGTACAAAATTTATCCTACAAACATTCAATATTATGAAGAATTAGACTGGTTACCTACGTAGAAACAATTAAAAAAATTTTTTTTATTGTGGCTGGTGGGACAAGTACACAATGTCTACATCAAGTTATTTATTAAAAAGACTTTTATATTATTTCAACCTTAGAAACATTATTGTTTATATACTTAACTATAAATTATTTAGGATAATGAAAAAAAACTAATTAAAAAACACAAATAAAGGATTTAGCATGCGGACAACACGATCTTGATAAACTTAGGTGTTAATTAATAACGAACATAAAAAAATTTGTTCTTGAAACTATAATAATAAATATGTTAGTTAATAACAAACATAAAATGAATTTGTTCTTAAAACTATTAAAACAACATTTGACCCGGATACAAGTTAGTATGGCTGAAAAGTTACTAGGAGAGAAAAATTGATTTTCTTATTGATTATAAAAAATTTTCTTTGCAAATTAGTAAAATATAGATTTTTAATAATAAATTAGGAGTAAATTAGAATGAATTAGAGAAATTTTTAAATTTTAGTCATTTTCCTATTTCGCATGGAATGCTCCTTATATCTTTAATATTTCGCTCAAAATTTTGTCTTTAAACTTAACCGGAAAAAAGTTAGCGCGGAAAGTCGTTTTTTTTTTAATTAACTATGTACCAAACAATTGCTCTTCAAATGCTCTATAAGAATCTGTAATTGCTCCATTTCTGTGATTATTAGTTAATTAATAATTAATTTTTAAAGTAATTAAACTTATCTCCATTAATAATCATAAAATATTCTGAAAATCGAATTCTGCATTGAAATTTCAGCTAAATGATAAGAGATAGGGAGAAGTTGATAAGGAACTTTTTGATAAATAATTAAATATCCTACAAATAAGATCTCTTGTAATTTTTTCATATCTTTGGTATTTAGCTTTTAGAATTTTAGGATCTAGCTCAATTTTTCGGCCTAAGTATGTATAACCTCTGTAATGATCAATGATCAGATATGGACACTTATTTCTGTAACCAGTAGAGAGTCTAGGTGTATCATTTCCTGATAATAATCGACGAGAGAATTACCCGGAACATTAGACTAGCCATAAAACAGAATGGGTAACTTACAGTGGTCATACAGGAAGTTGAAGATGACCTCACAACGACGATGCGATTCTGGTTGTGGTCATTGGTGACATTGTTGGAGAGAACTGTGTGGTGGCTGTCATGGGCATTGTGATGGTGATGGTTGCCAGTGGTAACACAACCGCCAATAGAAGTATTGTTGGTTGTTGTCGTAACACTCGTCACGGCGCTTGGACCCAATGATGTTTGCCTTATGACCAGAACGCTGCCAGCCGGCTCAAGTACCACCACTTGCCTCATATCCTTCTGTATTGTTATATGTCCTTTTCCTCCTTCTTTCTGCGATGACCTCTGGTCACGCACTGATTATCTAGCACTCCAAGACGGTCCTTAATTCCTTTCAATCACCACCTGCGCCATCTGTAACGATAAAATAACATAATAAACTTAACAATCCAGAAGAAAAACAGAAGTAAATTCTGAGGAAAAGTACTTAGATTTACACCACGCTTTTGGGAAGTAATGGCTAATTGGGGCTGTAAAAATCTAATTTGGATTCAACTCAAATTCTGGCTGGAGTGAGAGATACAGGAAAATTGATAAAGACTATTTGTGTAGAGAATTTAATGTCCTAAAAAAAGGTTGCTTGTAATTTTTTTGTATCTCTATTATTTAGCCCAGATTTTAACTTAAAAATTATCTAAGTACGTAAAGTACCCAATAGTTGAACAGATTTCAAATTAAAACGTATTTAACCCTACTTTTAATATATAAAGATGTAATTATTAGTTCAAATTAGTGAATTTCATGAAAATATAAACAATTTTGGATTGAAGCGCAAAATAACGCAGATAATTGAATATTTATATTTTGACAACGTTTTTAAGATAGACTATGAAAGGAGTAGTAGTTGAACAATCAATTCTGACAAGCTGCAGTAGTTGAACACTCCGGGATCAGTAGTTGAACTAATAAAATATATGGCAATAGGCACACCAAAAATTTTCAACGTTTTATTGAAATATCAAAAAAATAATAACATATTATTGATTAATATTCAAAATAATACTATGAATGTCTAATATGTTCATTTAAAAATGAGAAATATTTGTATTTAATTTTTTAATTACATTTTTCATGAATGACAAAGAAAATTTTACATTATAAATCAAAAAAACTCAATTTAAAACGTTCAATAATTTTTAATTACACTAATTTTTAGCTACAAAACTTATTTAATTTGCAGTAATTATTAATACAAATCACAATGCTGATCACTAGTCTATAAACCTATTAGAGGTTAGAGTGCTGTTAAAATTATACGGCCTCAGCATGTTCAAGTTCTGGGTACCGCGTTGAAAATTTGGAGGTATAGTTAGACACTAAAATTTAATATAAAAAGTATAGTTTATGTCTTTGCAAAAAATATGTATTATTTAGAAAAGACTTTTTCATTGGGTGGTACAATTTTTTTTACTTAAAATGATGATGTACCGTTTTTTTTTTTTAATGATTGTTCGGTTTACGGTTCAGTACCTTTTTCATGAAAAAAATAGCATCTATCGGCTATTCTCGACGTGTCAACTTTTAAATTAACAAAAATATAATTGTTTTGATTGATAATTGAAAAAACTTACAGAAATCAATTACTGTATCATTGAATAATTATAAAATGCTCATATTAATCATAATAAATATACGGATTTTGTATTACAACAACTCGAAAAGTCTGTTCAAGTACTGGTCCCATTTTTATAAGTGTTCAAGTACTGGGTACTTTACCTCAGTTTTATCAAATATTCTTAGCATCAAATTCCGCTCTGAAATTTTGGCTAAATGATAAGTAATAGAGGGAAATTGATAAGAACCTTTTTGGTAAAAAATTGAATTTTCTATAATAAAGTTCTCTTATGATCTTTTCGTATCTCTAATATTTGACTCAAAAATTGATAACGAACAACTTAGATAGACAAAGTCTTTTGTTAGAACTGATCGGATCACAAAACCTCGTAATTAAAAGTTGCAGAGTCTTTTAATCAACAACCGCCAGCTGATAAATTGAATGATCCAGTAACTACAACCCCAAAAATCTATTCCGACACAATTTTGATGCAATTAAGGCATTGTTATAGACACTCGGGAGTAATTTAGTTTTAGTTTGTTTATTTTGGATCTTCCGGATTCCCTTTCCACATCGAATCCTCAATACTCTCAACTCGGAAATAAAATGATGACATGACCTCATCAGTAAACGAGTTTTAAAAAGTTTTCTGGTGAGTAACCACCGGCAGCACTAACTGAGGATTGAGGATTGAGGAAATATACTGACATCGATCCAATTTCAAGCTTAGGAGATCATGATACCTCGTGAAGCTCGTGGTGAGCTTTAACGAGATTTCTCATTCGCCACTGACACGTTTCAATGAGTAAGAAAAATCCGTGCTTTTCAAGTTCTATGACTTGTGCTTGATCTAAAAAAATCCTCTCGTCAGTTTTAAACTTTTTTATTTATTTCCGCACCCCACCCTGCCGATTCTACTTCTTTTACCTGACGTATTTAAAACTCCACCAGAGGCATACCTTCAAAAGATATCTTGAATCTTTTCAGGCATTAAATAGAGTTTGAGGGAAATATTACTATTGTAACGACTTTGCCGGGATCGCTTCACTTAAGTCCAGATTATAAATTTATTATCGTCAAATTTAACAGAATGAAATACCAAAAAAAGGATCCAGACTGAGATTAAGATAATTCTGATGATCGCTACAAAAAAATTTAATAGAACTATCGATAATTTTATTATTTTTTTATTTTATCAGGTTATGGGCCTAGTTTCTGAACTTCTAGAATCGAATTTTAAGAGAGAAAATCACAAATTTTAGTAACTAATCATAAAAGTTAGCAGAAAATTCAATTATTTTTATTATTTATCACAGAAAATATCAAAAAAATTTTTTATAAATTTGATAGTTGAGGAAATTAAAATTGAATTAATAAAATAAAATTTCTTAACAAAAACACAACGCTATTTAACTATAAAACTCTATGCAGAAAAGAATAATCAGAAAACTTAGATTGGAACTTAACACACCACTAAATATGAAACAAACTTTTATCTTAAATAGTTTATTTTACTACTATGATGCATATAAAAAATTTTACAGTGATTATGATGGAAGATCTAGACACAAAAAGATAAAATATGTAAAATAAATAAAACTAGATATTGTAAAAGTCCATACTACAATGCAATAAAATATTTTAATCTTTTGCCAACTAAATATAAAGAATTGGCGGAAATTAATAAAACGAACAAGGCTAAAATGAAAAAATGGTTAGCAAATACACAGAATCAATTAAGTTTCTAAAATAACACAATCTTAGTTACTAAATACAAAATAAAATAAGGGTTGAAATACTTAAACCAAATATGAAATTTATCAAAATTTAATTGTAATTTTTCCTTAGAAGGCTGATGAGAGAAGGCCTATCTCTTTTTTCCTACCTTATATGTACAGACAACCATTTGTCTTTATAGGAATTATGTGTAAAACTATAGATGTATTTTTGGGAAATAAATAAATAATAATAAAAAAACTAAGTGGATGGAATTTAAGGCTTGAAAGAGGTTGATGCAACGAGCAGAGAGTGTGTTCTAAAACACGAACGCAGAAAATCTCACTAAGTTTGTACATAACAAAAAGTAATCTATAAAATTGAAAAAGGAAGAAAAACTTTTCTCCGGTATATTTATATGATAAAATTAGTTTTTTAGTTAAATTTAATATAAAAAGGTCGACCTGAATTTGCCTTTTGAAGGTTTCACATGCTTTTTTAAGATACTTCATTTCTTACGATAACTTTTCGGAGTTGTTATAAATAGATTTCAATTTCAAGCTAGATAAAATTTGTTTATTTATTTTATTATGCACACATTAATGACGTTCTATAAGTTAACTTCGTGACATTTGTAAAGTTAAAGTTCTTTTATTCTCAATTCGTAATCCTCGACAGTCTTTTAGTGTCCGCAGATTGATAGTTATTGTCAATAAAATATTGCGAGGAGATTAATTAAAAATATCAGGAATAAAGATAATTGAATTATTAAAGTTGAAACACTTAAATTAAGAATTTTATTGATGTTGTAATGTTTAAATGGAATGGTGACTTTTGTTATTGCTGGTAATTAAATAAAGGTGGAAATACAGTTGGTTGTCAACTACCAAGAAATAGTGCGGCAGACTTAAGTCGTTGCGACTGGCACTTTACGATGCAAAAAGACAAAACGGTGGTGTAGTATAGAGCAATATAGCATAGTTTTGCGTTATGTTATAGTATAAATGTGGAGAGGAGAGAAACAGAAGATCAAGACGAACATCAAGACTAAGATGTAGTGGTGGAATGGTTGTTGTAGTTTTAAGAATATAAGAAAAGCATACGCAGCTGTGGCCTCTTTGTTTAAATGTCGTACACACCTATATAACTCAACAACTATTTTAATCTCCAAGAAAATTTCTGGATAACATCAAGTTGTTACTTATTTTATATTTAATACTCATTTTATTACTTGTAAACGGATAAGTGCTGTATAATGTTATCAATTTATCAGTATCAACAATATTAATATTGTCAATAAAGAAACAGATGTTTTGTGAGAAGTAATCGAAACATCTTTTCAAAAATTCAAATGAGATAATTTTTTTTTCAGAGAATTGAAATACCAACAATCTTTCAACTTTTTTTTCTAGTCCATCAACAAATAAGTCTTGAATATTTTTCAGAATACGTTCAAATATGTGTTTGGCTTTTAAATTTTTATAGTATTTTTAGTTAAGAAACTTGTTGTTGAAACAAGAACAGAAAATTTTTAGGAGAAAATGATAGAAATATGTGTTTAATTGATAAAAGAAAGTTTTTTCCTTATATATACTCTCGTGAAATATTTATACTAGTACGAGAGCTTAGATATCTAGCGGAGAAACCAAAAACTAATTTTTAATAAAAAGAGCAAATTAATTTAATGTTATCTAAACCATGTTAAGACAACAAGAAGTTCTTAAAACAAGAATATTTCTCTAATTTATTGTATTTTATAAAAGAATTTTTTAATTTACAGATTCAATTTTATTTTTGAAAAGTTATTTTAATTTAGAAAGCAAAATTCTTAATGATTAAGTTACTTATCAATCCTATTTTGACGAATGAAGAAAATTTGGTCCATTATATATACTCTCGTAAAATTTTTCTACAAGCGAGAGAAAATATCCACCTAGCGGCGAAACCAAGAACTAATTTTTAATAAAAACTGCCAATAAACCTAATATTATTTAAACCGAGTTATAACAATAAGAAGTACTTGAAACAAGAATAGTTCTCTAATTCATTGTATTTTATGAAAGAATTCTTTTGATTTACACATTCAATTTTATTTTCGAAAAGTTATTTTAATTTATACAGCAAAATGATTAATGATTAAGTCACTTATCAACCCCACTTTGACAAATGAAAAAAATTCGTTTCGTTATATATACTCTGATAAAATTTTTCTCTAAGTGAGAAGAAATATCCACCTAGCGGCAAAACCAAGAACTAACTTCCAATAAAAAGTGCCAATTAACTTAATGTTATTTAAACCGAGTTATAACAACAAGAAATTCTTAATACTACAATATTTATCTGATTTTTTGTATAGAACTTTTTTAATTTGCGGATTCAATTTTAGTTTCGAAAACTTACTTTAATTAAGACATCAAAATTCTTAATGATTGAGTCAGTAATAAACACCGTTTTGACGAATAGAGAAAATTCGGTCTTTTATATATACTCTGGTAAAATTTTTCCGCAAGCGAGAAGAAATATCTACCTAGCGGCAAAACCAAGAACTAACTAGGCCAATTTTTTTATATTATTCAGACCATACTAAAAGCGAATTTTTGAACTTTTAAATCAAGACAAGTTTCTTTTAAAAATAATTCTTTACTTATATTGATAATATTTCTGTTTGATGACCTTGTTTTTTCATTACAATTATTAATAATGGAAGCGACTAAAAACTAAAACTTAAACCCATTAAAAAGAAATTGGATTACACATCAAGTGCTAAATTTTATTATCAATATTTCTATCAAATGAAAGTTCGTGGATTGGACTGATAGCAGTCTAGCAATTGTATATTTGTACGAGTACATCAATAATAGTACGATATTAACCAGTAGGTCTGGGTCAATGATTTTGTTGGCAGCGGGTCTATCAGGATAGATAACGATTAAAAGAGGCAGATAGCTATAAAAAGAAGAAGCGTAAAAAATATGCTAGGTTCAGATACTTTTTGCTAGAAGAGGATTGACGTTTGGCGAAGAGATACGTGATTGCTCGTGGGGATTAGGATAAACGGTTGAAAGGCGTCTGGTAGTTGCTCACGAATTGGCAACGGGTTGTTGGACGTGTTACAAGACACCAGATACAGTATACTGTAGACAGTAGACAGTATTTAGTTGGACGAGTGAGGGAGAAGGCCGGTACTAGCAAAAACTCGGGAGAAAAAGCGAGGAAACTAAAATGTTTTACACCTACGCCGACTCTAGCGAGCATCACCATCATCATGTGTGTGAATATATAGGTATGTGTGTAAATGAATTCTACTCTGTCTTTCTCGTCTTCTCGGCTTCAACACTATTCCTATTCCCATTTTACGGTCGATCAGCTCACGAGATCGGCTCGATTACTCATCTCAAATCTGCCCGCGAGAATATAACCTCGTTGACAGTTTGATTGACACGCAACATTTACTTTTATCAATATGTTATCTTTTTATCTCCTTGTTTGGATTGTATTATATTAATAAGCTCTTTTATTCTTCGTTTTTTATTTCTTTTCCATTTATCGTGTCATGTTATTGATTTATTGACTATTGACTCATGCTCAACACTATAGATTATCATTTTTGATTGATGTTATTGCTGTAGAGATTTTTTTTATACGACAAGTGTTTAGTTTAGAACATTTTGCGTAGTCTATTAGATAAAAAAAAACAATTGGTTATAAAGATATATAATTGATTCAAGAATTAATTTAAACTAGCAACCTTGCAGTCACTAAATATTATTATTCTTAAATATTAACGTTTTTAAAAATATAAGCTCATCCCGATGTTACTCTCATCAAGAGTTCTTATTTGAGTACCCACATGTATTTTAATATATTTTTCATATATTCATTTATATAATATATATAAATATATGAAAAATTAATGTGGGTACTCAAATGAAAGGTCTTGATGAGTGTAACATCAGGATGAGCTTATATCTTTAAAAATGTCAATAATTCACAAGATATAAGGTCATTTCTTCATTATGTATCTAGAGATAGAGCATTTTCGAATGCAGCCTAGATACTTATCTTCATAAAGTGACTATCGGTAAGAATGATATGAAACTTCAAAAAGATACAAATTCAAGTCAATACCTTTGCAATGATACTAAAATTCACTAAAAAAACCGATTTTATCATATGACTATCTTGGAGACAAAATTTTTCTTATCTCTTAATAAAATAAATTATTTTGAAAAAAAATATATGTATTAATTCAAGAATTTCTAGTTTTGTAACTCTTTTTAAGTTCGATCTTTATATAATTAGCCCTTTTTGTGAAAAGTTAGTTCTTGATTTTACCGATAGGTGGCTGCGCCTTCTCGCTTGCAGAAATATCTTACCAGAGTTTACATATAGTCCTTAATTTTTTTTCTATCAATAAAATACATTATTAAAAAACTATTTAGATAGAAATATTTTATTATTAAAAAATTAGATTTTAAGTTAATAATTTCTTGGTTTCATCGCTACGTGGCTACGCTTTCTCGCTTACAGAAATATCTTACCAGAGTTTATATATGGTGCTTAATTTTTTTCTATCAATAAAATACATTATTGAAGAACTATTTAGATTGAAGTGTTATATCATTAAAAAATTGGATTTTAACTTAATAATTAAAAAAAAAAAAATTTTAATTAAAGAGTCTGAATGAAATTATTATAAAATATTTTATTCAATACCTTATTATTGAAATGATGAAAAGTAGTGAATTTTTTTTAACTACTTGTGTAGTTACAAGTTATGTAGATAAATAACATAGGGACGCATAAACATATATAAATTATAAATGTAATTTAATTTATCAAATATTCATAGCTTTGCATAGTTCCAACATAATTTGATAAAGCAGGATAGGATGTGCTCTGATGCCGGTACGACAATCCAGGAAATATCTGGGGAATTACATGACCCTTGCCAGAGACACGATTTTATCTTTAAAGTGCCTTTATAGAATCTAGCGGAACTATAAAGGGACTTGAGAGCTTCGCAGCTACATTTACTCCTATCCACGTTACGTTTTTTATAAATAAATTTACAAACTCACTAAGAACTACAAGTGTTCCTCCGAACTTTCCAACCGACAAACTTTTTAAATTTACCGGCCTTTTTTAACTTGCCGCCGGACAGAATTAGGAACAATCAAAGTTACTGAATACCAGCTCAACGCTTCCCTTACCTCGTCTTTTTACACAAAAACTAAACGGGTTACAGCCCTTAAATTTAATAGGTTCTTTCCTCTTAGCACCCCGAAGATAATCACCAAAAATGGGGTCAACCCCGTTGGCCCACAAAAAATGATCCATTTTAAGTATTTTATTTTTTTTTAATAACTTAATTAAAAATTGGTTAAAATTTAAACAAGGCAGTAATTTTTGAAAAAATGACGTTCATAAAAAATAATTAGAGAAAACTTTGAAATCTAATTTCAAAATCAAAATTCCCGCTAAATGATAAGAGATAGAGGGAACTTGATAAGGACTTTTTTATAAAGGAGAGAATTTCCTACAAAAAAGGTTCCTTACGATTTTTTCATATCTTTAATAAGGTAATGTACCCAGTACTTGAACAGACTTTTCGCATTGTTATAATACAAAATCCGTAAATTTATTATGAGTAATATTTATTTATTTATTTCTTTGAAAAAAGACCCAACAGCCAACGGCCATTAACGGGGTCACATAATTTTCCAACTAATATACAATATATAAATTTTTACATTATCATAAATAAATACTTATTAGATACAAAATATTTTGTACATTAGTATACAATAATTTTGATTATATCAAATACATTTTGTAACTTAAATTACTAACAAGACAACGGTCAAAGGCCATTTATTAATAATTAATAACAGTTTATTTAACATTCCATAATTTAGAATAAATAATCATAGCATAAGATTCTAGGGTGTACAGAAAAATTGGGAAAATTAGAAAAGAAAGCAAACTCAAAACGTCAGGGGATTATTAAATTTTCATTTGTTCTCATTGATATTAATATGCGCATATTATAATTATTCAATGATACAGTAATTGATTTCTGTAAGTTTTTTTAATTATAACACTGATAGAAGGATTTATTTGTATTTAATAAATCAATTTATTAAAATCTTTTTCAGATATTTTTTTGGGTGGAAAAAATATTTTTTTACTATTAACAATATTCGTTAATATTAACTAAATCTATTGTTTATGAGAACAAAAATTTTATAACTATCAAGAAGCTTTAATGTATTGAAAAAAGTATTTATTTCCACCAAATAAGATTTGTTAATAGTTAACAAATATTTTGTTGGTGTTCGGTGTTGGTAGATGGCTGTACTTAACGCGTAGTTGTAAATATTTTATTTACTCTAGCGAAAAAATTGCAACTTGATTCATGCGAAAAATTTATCAAAGCAGAAGGATTTAAACATGTTGTAAAGTTTGATCAAGTTGTAAAATTTACTAATCTTGAAAAGTTATCAATTAATTTTAAAAATTTTTATCAATAATCGATAATCGATTAATGTACAGTAGTTACTTTGATTTTAAATGTATGGTTGCAATAAAAAAATTAATTGTAAACTTCTTTAATACTTCTCTTGTAAACTTCTAATTGTAATTTCTCTTTTTATTATTTGTATCCTTTAATTTCATTTTTTATTTACTTCATTAAATATCTAATTCTCTGTAATTTTTACAATTAAAATAAAACATTAAAACACGTTTTTGAGTAATTTTTTAAATATTAATAATCCAGTGTGTAAATACTAATAAATGATTTATTAAATATTAATAAATCATTTTATAGATGTTAATAAATCATTTTTTATATGTTAATAAATCGTTTATTAAATAGTAATAAATATTTGGTTAGCACAAAAAAATAGCTGCTAATAAATGATTTATTAACTGTTAATAAATATTTGTTAAGGACCTATCCTCTAATAAATCATTTATTAAATATTAACAAATCTTTTTAAATACAAAAAAATACAAAATAATAGTTGTAGGACCCCAAAACAAAAATTCTCAGCGAGAATTGGCGTGATCTTTTTAATAGACGCGAATTGATGAATTTTTTACCGTTAAGGGTGGTATTTAGAAGGGCATAAGGGGGTGTTCCGGAAGTCGGAAGGTGTTCCAATTTTTTTTATATCTTTGAATACCTAAAATAAAGATTTTCAGCAAAAATTGGCGTGATCTTTTTAATAGACACGGAGTAATGAATTTTTTAAAGTTAAGGGTGGGCTTTAGGGGGTGTTCCGGAAGTCCGAGAGGGTTCAAATTTTTTTAATAGTTGTAGGACCCCAAAACAAAAATTCTCAGCGAGAATTGGCGTGATCTTTTTAATAGTCACGGAATTATGAATTTTTTAAAGTTAAGGGTAGTCATTAGGGGATGTTCCGGTAGTCGGAGAGGATTCAAATTTTTTTTATACCTTCGAGACCCCAAAAGAACGTTTTTCAGAAATATTTGGCGTGATCTTTTCAATATCGTGGAAATTATGAATGAAAAACGATTTCGATTCACGAACGTTCGGAACTTCAGGTACATAAAAAATCCTTCTATCAGTGAAATCAAACCAATTATATTTTTGTTGACTTAAAAATTGACATGTCGAAAATAGCTGATAGATACTATTTTTTTTTATGAAAAAGGTATTAAACCGTAAATCGAACAATCAGTAAAAAAACGGTAAATCATAATTTTAAGTAAAAAAAATTATACCACCCAATGAAAAAGTCTTTTCTAAATAATACATATTTTTTGCAAAGACATAAACTATACTTTTCATATTAAATTTTAGCGTCCAACTATACCTCCAAATTTTCAAAGCGGTACCCAGAACTTGAACAAGCTGGGGCCGTATAATTTTAACAGCACTCTAATCTCTAATAGATTTACTGCAAATTAAATAAGTTTTGCAGCTAAAAATTAGTGCAGTTAAAAATTATCGAACGTTTTGAATTGAGTTTTTTTTATTTATAATTGAAAATTTGCTTTGTCATTCATGAAAAATGTAATTAAAAAATTAAATACAAATATTTCTCATTTTTAAATGAACATTAAATATTCACAGTATTATTTTTAATATTATTTAATAATATGTTATAAATCTTTGGATATTTCAATAAAACGTTGAAAATTTTTGGTGTGCCTATTGCCACATATTTTATTAGTTCAACTACTGCTCCCGGAGTGTTCAACTACTACTCCTTTCATAGTCCATCTTAAAAACGTTGTCAAAATATAAATATTCACTTATCTGCGTTGTTTTACGCTTCAATCAATTCAAAATTGTTAATATTTCCATGAAAATCATTTATTTGAACTAATAATTACATCTTTATATATTAAAAGTAGGGCCAAATACGTTTTACTTTGAAACCTGTTTAACTACTGGGTACTTTACCTTATACAGGGTATCCCAAAAGTCACGGACGCCATTGTAGCATCTGATAAAAAAAATAATTCTGAGACGAAAAGTCCTTAGCCATTTTTCAATTAACCGCATAGATAATTAATTATTAATTAAAAATAACGTCTCTTTATTTGTTAGAGAGCCCCAGTGTACAGTAAAGTATGTGCCAAACAAAGACACAACTAACTGTATGACTAACTAGTTTCTATAGCCAACGTAATCACACATATTTACTTACACATTCACACGTGCAAGCGTCTTCGTTGGAACGCACTTGACTTGACACTAGTGCTCTTTCTCTCTAACGCATAAAAGGACGTTATTTTAATTAATAATTAATTATCTATGCGTCTGATTAAAAAATGGCTAAGGACTTTTCGTCTCAGAATTATTTTGTTTATCAGATGCTACAATGGCATCCGTTACTTCTGGGACACTCTGTATAGTCCAGATTTTGACTTTTAACTTATCTAAGTACCTAATCTAATTAAATATCCCAAAAAATGACTTTTGCATTGAAATTCTGGTTAAATGATAGAATAAGATAGGAGGAAATTTATGAGGACCTAATTGATAGATAATTAATTTTCCGACAAGTAAGGTTTCTGATAATTTTTTGGTATTAACAATCTTTAGCTCACAATATTTAATTCCAGAATAAAAATTCTAAATCAAAATAAAGAAAATTACAATATGATGAGATCGTAAATAGTGCTATAAAAAATTGTTATAATTGGCTCTTTATTAATGGAACAACGAAATGTTAAGTATCGAGGATAAATAAAGAGGCATTCTGGATTCTGGACTGGAAGGGGTGAGTTTGTCGCTTACGGTCGGGTCGCACGCGAGTTGGATAAGTAGGATATTATAGTTCTTGAGTTTTCTCGTTCTACCCCTTACTTTATTCTTAACTCTTGCCTATACTCCGGCACTTCATAACACACTTTCGGTCTGTACTACTCAACACAGCACCCCTAATGTACATAAACACATCGACGGAGCCGTGGATCTATACAAGGACCGTGGGAGTGGTGATATGAGTGTGTAACGGCGAGTAGTATGAATATGACACGTGATACATAGTTATTCGGTGCAGGATGTGCTACCAATTTATTCATGTATTCTGTCCTCCCAAGAGTAATCCTCATGTCGACGTCGTCGATGATTCAACCCAATGAGAATATATCAACTCGCATACTTAACGTCCGTGTATATCCAAATATAAATATAAATATTACTGAGTAATAAAAATAAGTTATGCTCCTGTAACGTCCACGTTTTCCAAAAAAAATTATAAAAATAAAATAATTTATTTAATTGTCCCCGGCTCGAAATTTGCTCGCCGGAGTCCAGGGTCATAAACGGGGATTACATTATCGATAACAAAATAATAAACAAAACACTTTATTTTAAATCAATCAAAGAAAAAAAGAAAAACCTCTTTATTGGCCTGATCATGTTAATAAACGATATAAACAATATAAACAAATTAAACAATATAAACAATATGTTAGAACACTCTTCTCACACATACTCTCACTCACCGTGAGCGTCAAAATCGCGAACTAAACTTCAAAGCTGATTCCCCGCTTCCCCAGGAGACTAGCCGTCACCCCTGGGCCTAAACCTCTACCCCGAGAGCGAATGGAGAGTGTCCTCTTCGCCCCCACCTACACGGCTTATGATCACCTACCGTACCTCAGCTGAAGGCTTCGGCACGGGGAGAAGCACTTTCATCCGGTCGGTTCATGATACTTACCTGAGCCTTGGTCAGACTCCAGGTAGAGTATCATCCTCTGGAATTACTTGGTGAAGAGTATTCGCCCGAGTAATTCTCCCGAGAAAGAACTGCTTGCTTTATCGAGCCAAATTTTGGCGTTTATCATTTTTTGCCTAACTCTCTTGTAACGAAAAGGAAGAGTCGTTTTAGACACCTATCCGGTGTTCTCGTACTAGCATTCAAAAATAATTATTTATTATTTTAATCGTAATTTCCTTCATTTTCCATCCATTCGTCTCGCCAAATTCTAAGTTTTATTTTCGAAACTCAAGTCTTTATTATTTTAATCGCAATTTTCTTCATTCTCTATCCATTCGTTTCGTCAAATTCACAATTCTTTATTATTTTAATCGCAATTTCCTTCATTATATATCCATTCGTTGATTTTTCCATACTAAATTGTCTTCGGGACTTATAAAATTTTCGCTTACCTAATTTATTTCTTACAAAATAATAATCGTCATTTCTTTCATTTTATATCCATTCATCACTTTCCCATACTAAATCTTGTTCGGAACTTAGAATAATTTTCCCAGTCTTTAATTTCTTTTACAATTAATTCGCTCGGCTTCGTAATAATTTCTCACACGCTTATTTTCTTAATTTAATCATACCTTCGGTAACAATAACATAAAATTATTAGCTAAATAAATACAATAATTAAATAATAATCGCCGCACTAATAACAATAATTGTTTCTATTAATTTTTAAGTAATTAACAACGAATAAACTAAAATACTCAATTACAAAAGTAAAATCTGGGTCATACCCCTCTTTCCTCGGAAAGAAAAGTGGTGAACTTGGTTTGCCACTTTTCTTTTGGTCCATTCTTCTCCCTTTCTGAAGTTCAGTAAACATCTTGTTGGTCTTTGACATCTCCATGGTGGTGAAAACGACAAAAACGCTATAAATGGCTTTCGCACGCCATGTCATTCAGCTTACAAACAAAAAATAATTTTCTTTTCACGTTTTCAGGTCAATAAACAGGCTCGGTACTAGTAAACTATGTAACTAAACAGACTCTCGAATTTAAATTTGGTATCTTTTGAAACTTGGGGTCTTTACTCGGTTTTACGCGGATCTTCTTTCGGTGTCCTCATCGCTGAGTCTGGTTCACAATCGGGACCTCGGATGGATCTTCCTCACGGTCATTCTACGGTGATGCGTCGTGGTTCAAGTTCTGCTCATACTCGGCTTCGGATTCAACTTCAGGTGCCTGCCCACGTAATGGCACACAGGACTTTTTCAGGTGCCTGCCCACATAGTGGCACACAGGACTTTTTCAGGTGCCTGCCCACATAGTGGCACACAGGACTTTTACAGGTGCCTGCCCACATAGTGGCACACAGGACTTTTTCAGGTGCCTGCCCACATAGTGGCACACAGGACTTTTTCAGGTGCCTGCCCACATAGTGGCACACAGGACTTTTACAAGTTCTGATTTCAACGAGTTCCTCAACTTCGTGGCTATTTCAGTGACTGGTAATTCTTGATGACGGTGACTCCTACCTCCAGGGCATGGTCTCATCTTTGAATTGCTCAGAACACTGCGGACACTTAGATTTCGGTACTGGTTTACATCAGAGATTCAAGGTTCTAGTTTCATCCTTCATCCGGTTGAACGACTTCTTTTCGACAACACATTCACATCCCGGCTAATCGCGTTTTGGAACGATTTTTTTTTTGTCTCGTTCCCCAAGTTCCAAAAGATTTACAATAATATGAATTTACGATAAGTCATCTTTAACTACACTACGTGGCCCGTTACCAAAAATTAATCCTGTCCCTGTTCGAGCGCCATCTGTAACGTCCACGTTTTCCAAAAAATTATAAAAATAAAATAATTTATTTAATTGTCCCCGGCTCGAAATTTGCTCGCCGGAGTCCAGGGTCATAAACGGGGATTACATTATCGATAACAAAATAATAAACAAAACACTTCATTTTAAATCAATCAAAGAAAAAAAGAAAAACCTCTTTATTGGCCTGATCATGTTAATAAACGATATAAACAATATAAACAAATTAAACAATATAAACAATATGTTAGAACACTCTTCTCACACATACTCTCACTCACCGTGAGCGTCAAAATCGCGAACTAAACTTCAAAGCTGATTCCCCTGCTTCCCCAGGAGACTAGCCGTCACCCCTGGGCCTAAACCTCTACCCCGAGAGCGAATGGAGAGTGTCCTCTTCGCCCCCACCTACACGGCTTATGATCACCTACCGTACCTCAGCTGAAGGCTTCGGCACGGGAGAAGAACTTTCATCCGGTCGGTTCATGATACTTACCTGAGCCTTGGTCAGACTCCAGGTAGAGTATCATCCTCTGGAATTACTTGGTGAAGAGTATTCGCCCGAGTAATTCTCCCGAGAAAGAACTGCTTGCTTTATCGAGCCAAATTTTGGCGTTTATCATTTTTTGCCTAACTCTCTTGTAACGAAAAGGAAGAGTCGTTTTAGACACCTATCCGGTGTTCTCGTACTAGCATTCAAAAATAATTATTTATTATTTTAATCGTAATTTCCTTCATTTTCCATCCATTCGTCTCGCCAAATTCTAAGTTTTTATTTTCGAAACTCAAGTCTTTATTATTTTAATCGCAATTTTCTTCATTCTCTATCCATTCGTTTCGTCAAATTCACAATTCTTTATTATTTTAATCGCAATTTCCTTCATTATATATCCATTCGTTGATTTTTCCATACTAAATTGTCTTCGGGACTTATAAAATTTTCGCTTACCTAATTTATTTCTTACAAAATAATAATCGTCATTTCTTTCATTTTGTATCCATTCATCACTTTTCCCATACTAAATCTTGTTCGGAACTTAGAATAATTTTCCCAGTCTTTTAATTTCTTTTACAATTAATTCGCTCGGCTTCGTAATAATTTCTCACACGCTTATTTTCTTAATTTAATCATACCTTCGGTAACAATAACATAAAATTATTAGCTAAATAAATACAATAATTAAATAATAATCGCCGCACTAATAACAATAATTGTTTCTATTAATTTTTAAGTAATTAACAACGAATAAACTAAAATACTCAATTACAAAAGTAAAATCTGGGTCATACTCCGCAAGGAAATTTCCCGATTTTTTAATATTTAACAACTTTATCAATTCTATAGCTGAACTAATAACTGAAAAGTTTCTTTTAAATATCTAACTGAAAAAAACTACTTAATAAATTTTTTATCAGAAAATAAGCATAAATCTTGTTAAAATATGCAAAATAATGGAAAAAAATATTTTGGGATCAAATTTTAGACTCTAAAGAGGTTGAGGCAACGAGCAGACAGTGTGTTCTAAAACACGAGCGCAGAAATCTAATCTCTATAATGAAAAGAGTAAGAAAAATTTTTCTCCGAAAAATATACCAAACATATTTCGTTAGTACATGGATAAATCTCGTTATTGGACGGAGAAAAAAAAAATTTTAATTTGAATTTTTGACAGACTTTGAACAAAAAAACATATTCTTTGGTCAAATTTTCGCCGTGCATTTGCTTGAAAAAATTAGTTGTAATAAAAAAAAAATCCTTTGTCCAATAACGAGACTTATCCATATACTAACGAAATATGTTTGGTTCCTTGATTTTAGATGAACTAATAATGAGATGATTAGATGAACCAATAATGAGTTATGCTGTCCACGGTAAGAGCACTTTTTTTTGAGACGTCAAGGGAGATGAGGTACCAGCGGGTGAGTTTTCGGAATTTTTAAATAAAAATTTCACAAAATATTGTTTAAATACGTATCTTTAATATGCTGAATTGTTTAAATAAAAAATATGATTATATATATACTAAAAAAAAAAATAGTAAAAATACCCTTTTTTTGAACCTCTGAAACCCACCTAACCCCTTAAATTAAGCATAATTGAAAAGGTCGACCTGAATTTGCCTTTTAAGGACATATAGTACAGTCTGATGTCGATAATTCAGTCTGGACCAGTGACAACAAATGCCAATTAAATAGGGGAGGGGGGGGGCAAAATGGGGTACTTAAGAAACCGTTATGATTTTAAGGACTTAAATATGCTGATTTTTCTCGCATTCAGTCGTAATTGAAGGAAAATAATCAAATTTCAAGTTGCCGTAGAAAAAAATTTTTTTTTTTGCGGGCAAAATGGGGTACCCTCTGAAAAAATGAAAAAAAAATTTTATTATCCGAAAATAAAATGTTAAAAAAATAACATTTTCTTATCGATAAGTCTACGAAAGAACCTAGAGAGATGAACAAATCACCCAAAAAAGAAACATTGTTATAGTTGACGCAATATACTCCTAACAAAAATTGAGGTAGCAAAAAAAATTTTTTAATTTTGTCGTAATTTTTGACGGATTTCGCTTGAGTAAAAATAATATCAAGATAAAAAAAAAGAGTTCCCTTGAGAAGATTCTAATTTTTGGATCTCCCGGTGAAAAATTTTTTAGACATAGTTCTCACGCAATTCCAAGCAATAGCACGAAAAAAAAACATTCGTAATTTTTTTGCACTCTCTTTCTTGGTTTAGGGATTCAGGAAAATTTTTTCAAGTTGAATGATCTTGTAGGCCTGAAGATCTTACTTTCTAAATTAAATATCTCACAAGCCCACCAAATGATTTTGAAGAAATTGACGGCCTCTGACACAGTTTTCTGAGCATTGATAGTTAAATAATGACATCAAAAATTATCCGAGAGTAAATTTCGAAGTTATTTGAAAAAGACATTCTTTTAGAATGGTTAGTTTACACAGAAAAAAAGGTTCACTTGAGCCAAGAAAATATTTTTCTTCCTAATTATTTCCTTGAGCGAAAAAAAATTTTCTTTTTGACACAAGAAATTTCACTTATTCCAACAAAATTAAGGGGGTATTCTGGTCTAGAAATTTGAAAAAATCGATTTTTTTTTTTGCATATTTTCAAAGTTTAGACCCTTAAAAATATGTCCTTAAATGGATTTTTCAAAATTCGAATTATTTTCGAAGATACAGTCGATTTTGTGACGCAGCATCTAAGCCGGTGTAAATGGCAACAAGCCTCAACTGAGAATACTCTTGAAGAGTTTGTCCACGAACATCCCCCCCTGGATGAAAAAGTACTGAAAGTAATTGAGCCCATTTATACCAGTTTATCGTCTGACGATTTACTACATCGATGTTTGGGATCTGAAACTCAAAATAACAATGAATCGCTCAATTCATTAATATGGACTTTTGCTCCCAAGCATATTCACGCTGGATCTCAAACAATTCAAATTGCGAATTATTTAGCTGTTGCCATTTTTAATGAAGGTTATTTACCCATCTTAAAAATGATGGAACTTATGGGCATCACCGTTGGTACTGAAGCTCATTCATTTGCTATGAGCGCTCTGAGCTACGAGCTACTGCTGCTTCCAAAGAAGGCAGAACAGCTCGATTAGCTGAAAGAACTTCACAAAACATCGAATATGAAGTTGAGGAAGGCCCAATGTATGGATCTGGAATCGCCGATTAATCCAAAGTGAGTATTGAATGTTATTATACGAGTTATTCTACTATAATTGTTTCTCAAACTTTAAACGCGTTTTTCTCAAAACTACTTTTTTTGAAGTGGTTGACATGATATCTCAAGTTCTACCCGACCGATTCTTTTGAAATTTAGTGGGAATCTTCTTTATATATCTCTCTATCGCGTCTGCTTTGGATTTTGAAAAATTTCAATTTGGAGTATTTTTAAAAAATTCGAAAAGGTCAAAAAAAGGGGGTAAAAAAAAAATTGATATTTCATGTCGACGCCATTTTGTGAATTTTTTTTTTTTTTTCTTGACTAAGGTCAACGCGATAGCGACATCTTTACAGATTGAGAATTTTTCAAATTTTTTTGTTTCAGATCACTACAAGGGCTGGAATCATGTCAACCAGGGTGCACCGTTTTTTTTGTAGCCCCACTTCACCGACCTGTAATTTGTCCAATTTATCATTTTTTTTTCAATTTTTTTATATTCTTGAAACGTTAATAAACATCATATAAAAAAACCGATGGTAAAAATGTTCTTAATTTTTTTTTTATGTTAGTTTGAAAAATGCCTAAAATTTAGGCTTCTAGACCAGAATACCCCCTTAACTCTCTTGTTTTAAGAAATGTATGTATCTTGATCCAAGAAAATTTATTTGTCAAGAAAATTTTCTTGTTTTGAGAAAAATTCTCTCTTGCTCCAAAAAATTAAATATAAAGATAGAAGTAAATTTTCATTAATATTTTTATTGATTAACATATCAAATGGGAAGATCAAGTAATGTTGAATCATTTTTTTTCATTCAATATGTATAATTGCACGCTAAAATAATATAAAATGGGTATCAAATATTCAAGAGAAAAATTTTCTCAAGGTGAGAAAATTTTTTTCTCAGCTGAAGTAGGTGGCACTGCTTCCCTAAAGTATCTAAAAATTTTGATCAAATGTAAAAATTTATTGCATGAAGTATTTATGATAATTTGAATTAAGGAAAAATTACTTCCACCAAGAATATAATTTCAAGAAAAATTTTTATTTTGGGCAACACAACTTCAATCTTCCTTCAGGCACTTGAAAATTTTCTTGAGCCAAGAATTTTGTTCTCCAGTCAAGAAATTTTTCTTTCTGTGTAAGATTTTTCTTCGACACATTAGAGGTTTACATTCACATACACACACGCCGACAGATATCCTCGTAGGAATATTAAGAACTAGTTCCTAGGACCTTAAAAATGTGAAGATCAGATTAGAACTTGATTTTCGAAAACTGGCATGGAACCAATGACTCCCTGATTTTTTTTTTTTTTTAATCATTCATTTGTAAAGCGAGAACTTAAAAATTTAGAAAAAGTAATCGTAGATGTGAAAAAAAATTTATTACGATGCACAATGACGATAAAAATTACTGTAAGAAAAGTTAGAAAAAAAAAATTTTTTTTTCTTTTAAATTGTAGGAAATGGCGTTAAAATATATTTTAGGAAGCTGAAAGATCTTTTTGGAAAAAAAAATTTTCTTACGAAATTTTGGGGGTACCCCATTTTGCCACTCCTACCCCATTTTGCCCCCCCCCCCTCCCCTATATCGATTTGTTTATTTGAACCTCATGTGAGAAGCACTGAATGAGGTTATCAAACTAACTGAAAATACTCTATACAATGCTTAAAAAAATTAAACTAGATAATTTATTTTTAGCACTCTCTTGCCTACATAAAAATATAGTAAATAAAATTTTTTATGGATAATTAGTTTTCTATCCTAACCTAGCTGCATTATAATAATTCTATCTCATAAGTAATCTAAACTGAAATAAAGAATAACCAAAAATCAAATCAAACTCAAAGATTATATTGGTTGTACGTTTATTAGTAATTTCTTTATAGTAAAGTTTATTTACTTGAATATGTGATGGGTCTTGAAATAAGGCAGTTTTACGCGCGAACACTACCTATTCATTTATCACTTTATTATTTTTTTTTTCAATGATTAAATTAAAAAAAAAAAAGAATCAATCGACGAAGGACTATCCTTTACATACTCCTGCCAAGCTTCATGATTTTTTATTTAATAATTACTTGGTCAAAATTCAAATATTTCCTGTCCTACATATTCTTGAAGGTTTCATACGCATTTCTAAGATAGTTTATTTATTACGACAACTTTTCAGAGTTGTTATAAACAGATTTTGATTTCAAGCTAGATAAATTTCGTTTATTTATTTAATTTGATTTTTACATGTCGATGTCGTTATATGTGTCAAATATTAATCTACATAATTTCGAGGATAAGCCTAATTTTATAACGGGCATACAATTCAATTTCATAACGGGCTACAGTTTAATTTGGTGCAATCAGAAAGTTAATCCTTAATTTATTTCATTTCACGGGTTTATATTTTTTTCGGCGATACTAAATTTATCATCTAAATAATTAAAAGAATAAACTCAGATTTATAATGGGAATATTTTTATTTAAACCGAAGTTATTATAGTTTAAATCGGTACCATCAGAAAGTCCTTGAAGTGAATTTGTGCCTTTTAACGACTTTATACAATCTTTGATTAGTCAATTTTTTAGTTCAACTTTTTTAGAGGAGTTATTAATAGTTTGTTGGTTCTTTAAGTTTATTCCGTGACATTTGTCCTTAAATAATTGATCCTGTGATAGCAATAGTATTTTCAAAATTTATTTAAAAAGTATCTAAACTATATATTGTCATAAAAAATATTGTAAAAACACTAACCTAAAGTTTTTTTTATTCTCAATTCGTAATTCTCGTCAGTCTCATAAAGATTGGAGATTGCTAGTATACCTTATTTTTCAAAAATATTTTTGTGACAAAGCTAAATCTCTTATTAGAGATGTTTTTGTCAAGAAAACTAATAAAAAATTGACTATTTAACTATCTAACTTAGTGACTGGGTTTTCGGGTAGGAGTAAGGTTGAGACAACGAGCAGAAAGTGTGTTCTAAAACACAATTTGCTTTAATTTTCACATAATTGGCTCAAAAAACTTTACTTTACCTCCCACCGATAATTACAGACAGTCGATAAGATAGTTATTTACCCTCAGTCGATAAATAAAGTCAGCTGAGCCAAGTTCTAAAACAAATGATGGATCAGAATTCAGTAAATCAGAATTCTAAAGTAAAATCCTACGACTACACTTAAATTTTTAACGGCTTAACGAGTAACTCTTGGGTCCCGGTAGAGGAAATAAGAAACTGAAGACGAGAGTTGAGAAAGAAACAAAAAAAGTATATAAAAAGAAAAAAAAAAGCTCGGATGTTAAAAAAAGAGGAAATGAGAGAGGAAACGTTTGCCATTTCCCTTGAGAATAAATCCTGTCAAGATAGCCAATAAATATAAATGAAGATTCCGAGATCAATTGACGCATTTTATCTTTCGTCATTATTTTGATTACCGCACAAAATTTTAACTGCTAACTGTGCTATATACCATTTGGCTTTTGGAAGGATAAAAATTTATCGGTACATAGTGTCGGTAATAAATTTATCTATTTTAAGGGTTAATGGATTTCTGTTGCGCATAGGATAGAAATTAAATATTATTATGAACACAAGCGCGTTGTTAATTGAATTCTCTGTTAATTATATTACTCGACTTATTTTAAAATATATTAAATGACGTTTAACGGGAGAATAAACCAGAGCAATTAAAATCAGTTTATCAAATTACGGTAAATTAACTGGGGAACTTATTTGCTGAATAATAAATCATGAGCGAACATTGTTTTTTTAGATTTAACGGGTAAATATAAATATAAATAAAAGAGCCGGACAAAACTAACAGGGGTTAATAAAAATATAAGACCCAACACATTGTTTACTTTCAAACAACAAATTGTATTTCAACTGTCAGTCATAAAATAGTTGTACTCTCCTCGGTATTTTATTGTCTCCCGTTAAAAATTTATATCAGTTCCCACTTTATAAAGTAAAGCCTTGTATTATAAAAAATTTATGGACTTTTCTCAAATAACATAATCATAACTCACGAACGGACTAATAAAAATTATGTTTCTAGGTAAAGTATTTTTGTAATTTTCAAGAAAATCAAATTTTAAAATCATTTTTTTATACAATAATACTTTTATTAAATGTTTAGTTCAACTTAATATTCCGGCTGAAGGGTAGAAGATACAAAAAATTTCATCAGAATCTTTCGGATGAAGAATTACATTTCCAACGAAAATATTTCTTATGATCATTTCCTATCTTCAATATTTAACCTAAATTTTGACTTTAAACTCATTCAAGTCCGTGGTCTAATTAAATATTCCGTAAATCAATATTCCAATTGAAATTCTGGCTAAATGATAAGAGATAGAGGACTTTTTTTGTAGAAAATAAAATTTTCTATAAAAAAAGTCTCATTATTCTTTCGAATTTTTAATATCCAACCCAGAATTTATTATTTATTAATTTATTTATTTATTTATTTATTTATTCATAATTAAATGCCAAGGCAAAAAGCCAAATGGCAAAAGTATGACAGTAGATGATTTAAGTACATGTAAAACCATAAAACATAGTCATTATCAGTAATATCAGTAAAATGGATTGTGACTTATAAATAGTAACATAAATAGTGATTTGATAATGAAAAATTAGAAAATACAAAAATATAAAACGCTGATAAATTAGAGCCATAATGTTTTGTACATATCAGTTTGATTATAAATTATGTAGAGTATTTGCAGACTTTGGTTCCTAGGCATTTAAACTCTAAACTTCTCTAAACACGTGGTCTAATTAAACACCATTGAAATCAAAGTTGAAATTAAAATTCGAGATAAATAATAAGAATATGGAAAAATTGATAAGGTTCTTTGTTGTAGAAAATAACATTTCCTTCAAAAAAGGTCTCTTACAATTTTTTCATATCTTCAAAACTTGGTACTGCGCGTTTTCAGCCCCCCAAAATATCGCCGACAAAACATCCTCCAACAAAATATTCAAAGGACAAAATATCCCAAGGACAAAATATCACTCGACATAATATCCTGACAAAATATTCTCCAGTATAAAAAAGAATACAAAAGATATTAAGTGATAGGCTTATGATCATCATAATACTATTTAAAATACCCACCGCAGACAAAATCCGTAAAAAAAAGGCACAACACGGCAACAAGCATATGTTTTGGCGTATTTTTAGATAAACACATAAAATCATGCTAAAATAAATAATGAAATAATATTCGTAGTAGCTAATATAGTCAAAAATAATTATTCATAAGAATCACGCAGAAAAGGGTTATTTTGTGAAGAGATATTTAGTCTGAAGAAGATATTGTCGGGGATATTTTGTCGGGAGCTGAAATGTCGCGGAATCTCAAAACATAACCCACAATATTGAATTTCGAAATTTTTCAGGTTTTTGATCATGTAAAAACATTATTTTAATTAAAATTAATAATTTTCAAGCACCTAACCATCCATCAAACTACTTTCGATCACCCCAAAATATCCAAAAGCTTATTCTACAAATCACCAGCTCACTTCCCACAAATCAATTAGACACCGTCCGTAAAAATCAAGCAAATAATTCACAATAGAATAATAGAGGTTGATAATGAAAGTAAAGCAAAGCCAGGGAATAATTCCAATAAAATTAATCCAAAATACAGATGATAAATATTTACCCTTTGAAAACGATGCACATATAAATTTCCATGTGAAATGTGTAAAATGATGCTCAAACAAGAGTCTATGTATCCAAAGCACACATACACAAGTGTATACACATAAAGCGGTTAAAGTGAAAAGCCGGTTATCCTGTTGAAATTCTATCGCAGGTCTGGAATAGTGAATGGGTTAGCACTAGGAGAAAACCAGAACCAGAACGAGAACGAGAACCAGAGTCAGAGCATTTGACTATTTGGCTTCTCTCATACTCAACTTGAATGCGATTCAAAGCTTCGACATCAATCTTTCTCTCTTCACCAGATAGACCCAGACATCTTTATCCGTCTCTTTCCGTCTCTCTTTGACAGACTACCTTCTACCTTTGGAGTTAAACTATGACCCAGTTTGCCGTGACGCTTAACGTCAGGGATATAGAGACAGAGGGTGGAACATAAACTGAATTCGGGCTGGAGGGTATGCATTTTGGAAAAGCACTCGTCAAGCTACTGAGCTTGTGGTAACTAGTTTGCCCGGGTGACATTGTCTTCGGTATTTTCCACGTACTGTGTTTCCGTCGATCGGGCGTTTGCCTCCACGTCAAACTGGATTTAAACGTAGTACAGAGTGTATAGTAGCATGTTATTCTGGAGAATACACTCCAACTGGAAAGGGTTTTAACGCACCGATCTAACCCTAGGGCTTATTTAAACTTTGGACCAAGTTCAAACTTTATCATGGGGTGGATGGACGATACTCATGATTCATATTTCAAATATGAGCCTTGTTTAGTCGGCCTTTATTGTTTGAAGGAAAATTGGGGAATTGAGAGGTTATGCACTTAAATGGTTTAATTATCGAATCTAAAGTATTACGTTTTTGGAAAAAAATCAATATGAGTAATATGAGAACATCAAAACCTAAAATTTTGAGCTAAATACTGAAAATTCGGAATAATTATACTTTCTAAACATGAATTAGTGAAAATTCACTGGAATAAGTGAATATTTACTTTTTCTAAGTGTCAATCGAAGCACTTTGGTTTCAAAAACGCCGAAAACGGAAATTTGTAGCGCTTGTGGGACCAAAACCGGACCTACTTAAACATGGAAACAGGCTCTAGTTTGAGCCCCTAAGTCCGAAATAGCTCCGACTTTAGAAGGTTTTAAATGGGCTCTAAATTTCGACTCGGGCATTTAGCCAGAATTTTTATACTAAAAAAAAATCTAAATTTTGATACAAAAAATTTAAAAAAATTCAGCAAATATATAATATTATCTAATGATTGATGGTTGGAACTATGAAAATATATGTTTTCAACAAAATTACGGCTTGTTAAAAAAAATGATTGTTGGATGAAAATTTTAATTAAAAAAAAAAAAATTTTTTTTCAACTCTAAGTGCGTATAACTCTTTAAAAATAACTTAAAATCAACATAAACCTTGAAATTTCAATTGATAAATTTTCATAGTTCAAGAATTTATTAAAGAACGCGAGAGAATTTATTAACTCACGGAAAGTTATTGTTATCGAATCGCGACATAACTTGGCAGCGTCTAAAGCTTTAATCTCTGATGCGAAAAAGGATAATGTCAGGAACATAAAACCCTCCTGATTAATCTAATTACCGGGGCGTACTTAAAAGATCAATCACACACCGGCGATTTGTTTGCCAATGACCTCGAATCAACCAAACTTTACATGTTTCAATAACCTGAAAACTTTTCATCCGAGCGACAAACTTTTCCGCCATAACCAACATCGACAATATCCCAGAAATTTATCGCTTATGAATAATCTTATAAACTTTAGATGTGTTTTAAATATTTTTGGATTATTGAATTAAATTTTATGAAAAAAATTAGATCAGTTTTCATATTTTGAAGGTAATTTTAATTTTAATCGATAAAAATTGAAAATTTCAATTTCTCTTTTAACAAATCTCAGTGTTTTTTTTTTTTTTTAATTTATGGTTAAATATCAAAGATACGAAAAAAATATAAGACCTTGTTTTATGAGAAATTCAATTTTCTATAGAATAGAGAGAATATAGATTGTGTATACACAAAATAATCCTATCAATTTTGCCCTAGCTCTCACATTTTAAACGTAATTCCAATTTTGTGCACTGATAAAAAAAATATCTTTATTCAAGAAAAATATTCTTGCTCCAAGAAAATTATTTTGAAGAGAACTAGTTATCTTATTTCAAGAAATTCTTGTCTTGATTCTTGGAGTGAGAGATCTAATCACTCTAATCGATAACATTTTTTTCTTGGTTCAAGACTATATTATCTTCGATCGATACAAGTGAATTCTTTATTCAAAAACGATTCTCTTCAATAAAGAATAAAGAATAATTTTATTTCATTTCAAGAATTATTGATTGTTGATTCAAAAACAAATTTTTTTATTTATAATGTTATAAGTTTACATCAGAAAAAAACTTGGAAGTAAAAAAATTTGTATTTCTCTATATGCCGAAAAATATTTATTTATACAGAGAATATCAAAAATACAAAAATTTATATGCTTAAAACAAGTAAAATAATATCTTAATTCAAGAGTCGCGCCATACTTGGAACAAGTCGGTAATATCTTGAACCAATGTTACCGTCTATCTTAATCCCAAAGAAAGAAATTATTGGACAAAGTTGTATATATCTTATTTAAAAACAACCAAGTTTCTTGATTCGAGAATCAATTTCTTAAGTTAAGAAAATTGAATTACTTAAAACAAGAATGATATTTTGAAGAAAAAGTTTTTTTTGCTCAACGGGCAGGAAGCGTCAACTTTCGGCCCGCTGCGCTAAACGAAAGTGCCGCTTCCTGCCTTCGTCGAGCAAAAAAATAGTATACACTCCACGGGAAGTAAATAAGAAAGCCTCAGATCACATGTTTGTCAACGTCGGCTTCGCCTCGGCCGACAATTACATGTAATCTGAGACATTTCTTACTTTACTTCCCTAGGTGTGTAATATACTATTCTTGAATTAAGTAATTTTTTTTATCAGTGTATTAACGAATTGATATCACACTGACCTCTAGTATGATTTTTAAAGCAAATTATCCATTATAAGCTTAAAAAAAAAAAAAAACAATTTTAAAGTAACGATAACTCAAAAATAAATTTTATTTTATTATCAAAAAAATAAAAATCTAAAATAATTAAAAGATAAAAATTTTCCAGCACACACATAACATTCTGGAGGTCTACATAATTGGGGCAGAGTTATGTCAATAATTAGAGCAAATATCTGGGGTGGGTTATGTCAATAATTGGGGCACAAACGCACATTTAAACTTATAATTAACTGGGAACAAGGTAGTTTGATATAATATGATAATAATTATTATAATATACAAAAATTTTGGCCCACTTTTGCCATTTATCTCAATTATCACTTAGCGCATAAATAAAACCGTATCATATATTTATAAATTTAATTTCAATTAAATTAAATACCTTTCAGAGTAGAACGCTCTTTGATTTTTTTTCATCTATAAAGTTATAAAATATTATATTAATAAAAAAAAAAAAAAAATGAATGAATGTAAAAACAGTTGATTTAAAAGCATATTTAATAAAAAAAAAAAAAAAAAAAAAAAAAAACACCGACATATATTATAATGAAAAAGAGTCTCTCAGCATGCGAACAGAGGATTATATTAATGCATATGACGTCAGAGCTACTCGGAGTTGGAGCCGGGAGATTGGAGTTAATTCGTTAACTAACAGTTCAATTACGCAATTGAGTTAGAAATATTTACTCGAGTGTCGCTAATTGACTATTATTACGTTTTATTCCCTATAAACATTGTAATTTACACAGCACCTAAAAAGGGATAACGGGAATTTAATTTTAAAAATACGAATAATTGTTTTGCGTCCCCGGTGACTGCCGATGAAGTCAATTATCTCAATTACCCGATTTGTTACTCCCGAAAGAGTTTACATCAAAGAAATTACTTTCATTTCAAATTAATAAACTCGTTTTAATATCAATTTATTTTTCTCTATAAAATCATTAAATTTGAATTCAAATTTCGCGCCCAATTCAAATTCAAATTTCCCGCGCTTCAGCGCTACTTTGGACTATTAGGATGCAATATGGCGGCTCTCAGAGCAGATGGCCCAGTTTTAACTTTAATTTGTTAATTATAAAAAAACTAAGAGAATTTTAGTAAAGTTATTGAAGGGAATTAGACAGTAGCGTGGTACGGGTTTAGTAAAAAAAAATCTGGTGAATTAATGAAGATTTTTATGTTATTTCGTGACTGTGTATACTTTGGTAAATTAGAGACGCGATAAGATCAAGACTGTTAATCAATGTGTCTTTTTTGTGCAGGAGAAAAATTTTTTAAATCAAAGAAATTAATTTCTAGATGAATTAGACTTGTAATTTTTTAATTGAGATATTATTTTTAATTTAAACTTTTTTAATGGATTATTTTAAAAGTTATTGCTGTGGCGGGCAGTGACAGTTTTTTTTTTTTGTTAATTATAATTTTAATTTATATTTTTTACATATCATGCAATCATTTTTTAGGTACGAAATGATAAATTTCAAAGTCAAAATTCTTAATTATTATACTTTAACATTTTCGACTTTCACATAGCGATTGTTACTGTTTGAATTAGTATTTTCTTCCATGTAAATAATAAATTGACGCATTTAAATGATAAATATTATAAAGTGATTGTTAAAATCTAGATTTTACTGTTTGAAATTGTAATTTTTTCCAGTTGATCATTACTTATCATAAATCGACTATTATTTATTACAGTTTACTTTTTTCCGTGTAAGAAGAAAATTTTTTCTTAGAATTGTGGAGTAAATTAATAAAAATTTTCTAAAAATATCACATTACAGTTAAAATTGAAAAATTTCGGTTTAAATTCATAATTTTTTCTCAAGGGAATGATAAATGATCAGAGACCCAAAACTAAAGAATAACAATAACAAAAGCATAATTTAAAAATACAAGCACGTATCTAGCATGTATCCTTAACGTATCTGAATGCACGTATGCTATTATTGCCGCGACACGTGTACAGAGAAGATAAAAAGAGATGAGAAAGAATGGAAAAACATAAGCGAATAGAGAACAGAAATGAAGGCGACGCACGCGTTCGCGTTCGATCCGTTACTCTCTGCAGAGTAGAGCGTAGCATTTCTTCCATGCAAAGCTTATATTATTTTATTTATTTTTTAAAAACAAGCCCTCCTCCCTCTCATTGGGCGGTGCACAGACTAGGGGGTGCCGCGATTTCCCTCACTCGCGCTCTCTTTTCCTTTCATACGCGAGTTTACCTTCGCGTACCTATCGCTCGGACTATACGTGACGCACGTCGAGGGCGCATCTAAATCTGCAACTGTTTGATCAATTCACCGGCTATATTATTCTGTGGATGCTAGCAAAAACGGGAAAAACAACGGACTTAAAAAACAAACGTTACTATATACTACATACCGAGGATGTTGATATCGAGAATTACTTTTTTCTGTCGTCATTCGTCCTTTGAGTTTGTTGTTTTGATAAAAAAAAAAAAAACTTTTTAACGCTTTATAATTGATTTTAAATTTTTAATTATTGAATTTTGGAATAAAGAAAACTATTTTTAGAAATTTTGGGGTAAATTTTAGAAATAAGAAAAAATGATTTTTAATTAAGAAAATATTTTTCTTCTTAATTATTTTCTTGAGCGAAAATAAACATTTTTTTTTGACACAAGAAATTTCACTTATTCCAACAAAATTAATTCTCTTGCTTTAAGAAATACGTATCGTGATCCAAGAAAATTTATTTAAGTCAAGAAAATCTTCTTGTTTTGAGAAAATTCAGCCTCTTGCTCCAAAAAATTTACTTCTTGATAGAAGTAAATTTTCTTGTTTTGAGAAAAATTCTCTCTTGCTCCAAAAAATTAAATATCAAGATAGAAGTAAATTTTCATTAATATTTTTATTGATTAACTTGTCAAATGGGAAGATCAAATAATATTGAATCATTTTTTTTCATCCAATATGAATAATTGCACGCTAAAATAATATAAAATGGGTATCAAATATTCAAGAGAAAAATAATCTCAAGGTGAGAAAATTTGTTTCTCAGCTGAAGTAGGTGGCACTGCTTCCCTAAAGTATCTAAAAATCTTGATCAAATATAAAAATTTATTGTATCAAGTATTTATGCTAATTTGAATTAAGAAAAAATTACTTCCACCAATAATAGAATTTCAAGAAAAATTTTTACTTCGGCCGACACAACTTCGGTCTTCCTTCAGGCACCCGAAAATTTTCTTGAGCCAAGAATTTTGTTCTCCAGCCAAGAAATTTTTCTTTCTGTTTACAAAAAAGGTTTCTATCAATTTTCCCTTATCTTCTATTGTTTAGCCAGAATTTTTAATTTAAAATTCGATTTTAAAAGAATTTGATTAAATCGTGTGTTTTTAAAATTTTAACTCAAATTTCTGGGCTATGTATCAAAAATATGAAAAAATTATAAAAGACCTTTTTTGTAAAAAATTTAATTTTCTACAAAAAAAATCCTCATTAATTTTCACTTATCTTTTATCATTTAGCCAGAACACTAATTTGAAATTATATTTTCAGTATATTTGATTAGACTTCGTACTTAGATAAGTTAAAAGTCAAATTCTGAGCTACATATTAGATATGAAAAAATGATAAGAAACTATTTTTAAAGGGCATTCAATTTTCTACAAAGAAGGTCCTTATCAATTTTGCTCTAGCTCTCATTTTTTGAGCCATTTCAATTCTAGTGAAAATATCAACAAAATCCTAGGATTTAAACTTAAAACTCCATCACTCAGCGATAAATTTTTCTATAATGACTAAAATTTGTTATAAATCAACGGATTGATACCTCATTGACCTCCAGTATAATTATCAAAGCAAACTAACCATTAGAAGCCTCAAAAACTTCGATTTTGAACTAGCGATAACTCAAAAATTCAGTAAAAAATTAGATTTTGACTATAAATACTAACGAAACTTTAATTTTCCATCACCTTATTGATCTCCAATCCAAAAGAAAATCCCTATCAATTTTTCTGTACCTCTGATCATTTAGCCAGAATTTTAATACTAAAAAAAATCTAAATTTTGATGCCAAAAATCTAAAAAAATTCGGCAATTATAAAATATTATTTAATAATTGATGGTTGGAACTATGAAAATATATACTTTCAACAAAATTACGGCACGTCAAAAAAAAATGATTGTTAGATGAAAATTTCAATTAAAAAAATTAAATTTTAAGTTCGTATAACTATTTAAAAATAACTTAAAATCAAATTTTGACTATAAAAACTCACAAAACTAATTTTCCGTCGCCTTATCGATCTCCAGTTCAAAAATCAAAACAAACAACCATTAAAAGCTCTAAAAACAAAATTTTAACTCTCCAGCAAAATACAAATAAAAAAAAATCAGACGACAATTAAAGGAAACAATAACCCCGCTGTAAATTCGGCAAATTACCATTAAAAATTGGGCTGTTATGTTGCGCAAATAAAAAAACGGTATAAAAGCATATAAATGTATTTATATCTGCAGCGATAGAGGGTTTCTTCGCGTACGGGATTTATTGGTAAGAGGCTTCTAAGTACACGTTAAATTAAATAGACGTGTGTATCGTAAGATGCTTGAGGAGTTAATTCGTATTGAGTAGGTTTGCGTTAAAGCGTTATAGTTATAGAATCTATTACCTTGTACAACAACGTTATTAAATATATCTATTATAATTTATTATAATAATAATTATAAAAAAATACCTATCCATCTATAAAACAATAGCGTGATAAAAAAATTTATTCATGCAGAATTTATCGCGCTATAAAAGCTCTATTAGATATAAATAAACCTAAATTAAAATTAAATATATATAAAATACGTCAGTACATTGCATTAAGTAACTCTCAAGATCGGTATATCTCTAGTCTGTTAAACCGGTCAATAAAAATAAATTATAACAGCATTTAAATAAAACAATTGTATTAAATAAAAGCACTCATATATATCTACATATATATATATTTTATAGGTAAATGGATTCTTTTTAAATTTTATAGAACTATTAGCAAGATATTCTAGACTACTGTGATAAGTGGTATACGATAACGGGCAGCCAAGGTTTTACATTTTTATTTTATTCACATTTAAATTTTTTGCTTTTTATTTTATCCATATACGTACCGAGATTTTTTTATTATTTAACTATGTATTACTATTATTTTTATTATTATTATTATTCTTAGATAGAGTATCTTTTCTATCCATTGGAATTTCTTTATCTATATTTTTTGCTCGGTGACTCGAGCCAAAAAAATATTTTCTTCCGTACACTTTGTATTTTCTTTCTCTTATTATTATTTCTTATTTTTTCCTCTACGATTTATCATGTCCATTTTATTTTATGCTTAATTTATTTTTATTTATGCTCGCAAGACAACAGATAAATTATTCAAACATTTAATTATTCGAGATTTATGCAAGAGAATAAATCTCGAATTTGATTGAAATTGACCGTAGAAAACTGGACCGTTGGATTTTTATTTACATTTTTTATCTTGCGAAAAATAGAACAGTGTATCTGATTTGATCTTTTTTAGGTACCTTTGTAAAATCTAAAATAATTGGTTGTAAATAATAAATTTTCTGTTATGAGAATTACTTACGGCTTGTGACGTATTGTGTTTATAAATGTAGAACGTGCTCAATAATAAATGCTGTTTTTCTTACTACTCTAGGGTTTTAATCGATCAGTTGTATTTTTATGTGAATAATTTTTGGTGTAATGGGTAATTGATATATGTAATAAATAGTATCGATTTTTGTGGTGAGATGTCAGTTTATTTTGAAAGTGATCTCTTCTTTGGTGATTCATTTTTAACGCCGGGATTTTATTGATTTTTTATAGCACTATTTTGAATTATTAAGTCAAATATATTTGAGATAAATATTCGTTTTTTATACTTTATATTTTTTTCTCTTTTATTTCATTTGAAATTCTAATTTTTTATTTCAAATTCTGTTTTTTTATTTTACTAAAAAAATAAATTTCATTTTAGAAATAAAGACTGAAAATAATATTTTATTTATTTGTAAAAATTTTGATAAATAATTTAATTTCAATGAAAAATTAATTAATTCAATTTCTAACATTTTTAAAAATTTATGATTAAAAAATTAAATTAATTAGTTAAGAGGGAATACCACTGTGTCGGTCAAAAAGAGGTGATTTTAAAGATTTTTTTAGCCGGGTTAAAACAAAAAAAAAAAAACAGTAAAAATAATGAGAAAATTTTTAATCAGTCGCCAATTTTTATTTTCAGATGATCCGTTTTTTTGAGTTATTGATGCGACCATGGAGGAAGAAATTTTTTCTACACCGAAAAAAAGATTCACTTGAGCCAAGAAAATATTTTTCTTCCTAATTATTTTCTTGAGCGAAAATAAAAATTTATTTTGACACAAGAAATTTTACTTATTCTAACAAAATTAATTCTCTTGCTTTAAGTAATACGTATCTTGATCCAAGAAAATTTATTTAAGTCAAGAAAATCTTGTTTTGAGAAAATTCAGCCTCTTGCTCCAAAAAATTTATTTCTTGATAGAAGTAAATTTTCTTGTCTTGAGAAAAATTCTCTCTTGCTCCAAAAAATTAAATATCAAGATAGAAGTAAATTTTCATTAATATTTTTATTGATTAACTTGTCAAATGGGAAGATCAAATAATATTGAATCATTTTTTTTCATCCAATATGAATAATTGCACGCTAAAATAATATAAAATGGGTATCAAATATTCAAGAGAAAAATAATCTCAAGGTGAGAAAATTTTTTTCTCAGCTGAAGTAAGTGGCACTGCTTCCTTAAAGTATCTAAAAATCTTGATCAAATATAAAAATTTATTGTATCAAGTATTTATGCTAATTTGAATTAAGAAAAAATTACTTCCACCAATAATAGAATTTCAAGAAAAATTTTTACTTCGGCCAACACAACTTCGGTCTTCCTTCAGGCACCCGAAAATTTTCTTGAGCCAAGAATTTTGTTCTCCAGCCAAGAAATTTTTCTTTCTGTGTAGTACTCTATGAGATTGTTAATAACTTTGTAATAATTAAATATTTTTTAATAAAAATTTAGGGTAATAATCTTTAATATACTCTTAATAAAATAAAAAAAATTAAATCCCTAAATTCCTTTATTTTCCCTGTCAAAAAAATTCCCAAAAATTTTTAATGTAAAAAAATTATAAACAAAAAAATTAATCAACTAAATATTGAAAATTTTCACTCCAAACTGAACCCATCATTGAAATAATGTAATTATAAATTGAATATCAATTTGTATAACAAATTACCATAAATTAATTATCGCATCAATCCATTGATTACAATAATTCTATTAAACCTCTAAATCATAATGAAATTAAAAAATAAATTACCAATTACATATAATCTTTTTCACCAAAAAAATATGTTCATAATTCACTTTTTTGCCAAAAAAAAACAAAAAACCCTTATAGCAATTAATAAAAGCTGTTAAAATAAATAAAAATTCACCGCAATAAAACCGAGGAAATAAAAGAAGAAAAACCAGCGGTACATATTTCAAAATGATTCCATCGATAGTTATTTATTAAATATTATCAACCTAAAAATAGTAACACCCATGAAAATACCAGTAACCAAGACCCTCTCTCTCTTTTCTTTCTCTCTTTCTCCTGCTAAATCTCCAACGTCTCGTGATAAATATAAATCCGACACGAATTGTCAATAAAAGCACACACGATATTTTACCGGAATTTACACTGATATTATCGTGTGATATATTTATAGTTCTGGCCTAATTTACCGCAACTTCCCCTAATTAAAAATAATAAATAAATTTGTCGAAAATAAATAAACAAAAAAATTCAAGCAAATTTATTCAATAATAAATAATAAATTCCTAAAATTAAATCACAATTGTAATACCAAAAATAATAACAATAATTATTATAATCACAATAATAAAAATAAATAAATGAATGAACTCACCAATTTGCTCCCCATTGTCATCAGTTTGTTTAATAATATTTATTTAATAAATCAGCTGGCGCTTATGACATTAAATTTAATTTCATCAATCAAAATTCTATTTGTTGACTGATCATTAATAATTAATATTATATACATCAATATTAATAATAATAATTATTATTATTGTAATAATAATATATAAATACAAATATATAACACTTGATGAGCAAACACAATAACACCGACTAGATAAAATATTAATGACAACACGGAACCGATAAATAAATTCAACGGTAAATAAAGTCAAATAAATTTATAAACAGCATTAATTACGTGGATAATTGTTAAATTACCACGTATGTACGCTCGCGGACGATTATAAGAATCCATGACAGATAGATAGAGCACACACAACTAATACACGGTGTTGCTCGCATGCGCATCCCCGAGACCCGAGACCCTAGACCTAGACCGGACTCAAACCGAGCGACCGAGATATATTTATTGTAATCATCGATTTATTCAAAACTTTTTTATCGAGATTCTGAAATTTTAGAAGCTCTTACCGCTCATCGACAACCTACCGTTCGATGGCAATTGCAAATGGCGCCGAAAAGTTTTAAAAAGCTACTGCGCATGTCTGGTTTAGTTTTTTTCTTCAGTCTGAAGCTTGCGCTAAATTTAAATTTTATGATACTGAAGTTAGCCGTCAGCTGTCAATTTTAAAAATTTTTTAACAAATCAATTACGATAAAAAAAATAAAAATTAAAGATGACATTAAATTTAACTGTCACTTGACAATTTTTTAACTTTCTTTAACAAAACAATTAATTCTAAAAAATTACTTTAAAAAAATTGCATTTTTAATTTCATTAAATTTCTACAAGTCCATTTTTTTAATAATTATTTTTGCCCTAATTTATTCATCAAAGAAAATTAAAAAAATTGTGAACTGACAGCTAAATTTAATGTCATAAATTGAAGTAGCAGACATTTAATAATTCTTAGAATTTTTTTAAGAAATAAATTAGTGCAAAAAAAATTATTATAAAAAAATTGACTTGTGAAAATTATAAAAAATTAAAAATGCAATTTGTTTAATAATTTTTTAAATGAAATTTTTTTGTTAAATAAAATTTAAAATTTTTGAAGTAACTGCTAACTTTAATGTCATATAAAAAAATGCTTCTAAAAATTTTCACTTGTAAGTTTTATTAACTTTCACATGTGGAATTATTTAATTAATTTTTTTTTTATAGTAATTTAATTGCTATAAAATTCTAAAAACATTTTTAATGTCTGTCAACTTCAATGTCATTAAATTTTAAAGAAATTTATGAAATTGAAATTAGCTGACAGCTGTAAATTTTATGAAAATTAAGTTAGCTGACATCTAAAAATTTTAATAATTTTTTTTATTGAAAAAAATTATTAATAAAAAAAAAATTGACCTGTAGAAAATTTGAAAAACTATAAGTGGAAATTTAAAAAAATATTTTTTAGTTCTAATTTAATAAATAAAGCAAAATCATAAAAAATCATAAAAATGTCGTCTAACTTCATTTTTAAATCAAAATTTTTGGAATTCTTTTAACAAATTATTTACAATAATGAAAATACTTCCAAAAATTTTCTACTAATGATTTTCAAGTGTGAAATTTTTTTATTAAATTTTTTTCATTATAATTTCATTGCTATAAAATTAAAAAAAAATTTCTATTTGCTGTAAACTTCAGTGTCATAAGAAACTTTTGAGAAACAAAAATAAAAATTTATCAAAATAATTTTTTTTTAATTTGTAAGTATTTTTTTTCTTAATTAATCATTAATTTTTAATGACATTAATGTTAGCAATTACTTGACCATTTCTTAATTTTTTTTATAAAAATTAAATTAACCAACATCTAAAAATTTTGATAAATTTTTTTTGAATTAGTACAAAAAAATAAGAAAAAAAAATTTCATCTGTAAAAAATTGGAAAAACTATAGTTTTTCCAATATATACGTGTAATATTTAAAAAATATTTTTAATACTAATTAAATTATTAAAAAAAAATCAAAAAATTAAAAACGTCGGCTAACTTCTGTATCATATTTTTTTTAACAAATAAATAAATTTTTTTAATAGTTCAATTAGTTTAACGGTTAAATTAAATAGTTTTTTTAATGGTTCCTTAACAATTTTTTAATTTTTTTTTAACAAATAGATTTTTTCCAAAAAATTATTTTTAAAAAATTGCTTATTTTATTTTTTACAAATTCTACATGTAAATTTTTTTTTCTACTCTATTTTTTGCCATAATTTATTTGTTAAAAAAATTATTAAAATTATCAAATATCAACTAAATTAATTTTTATAATTTTTATTATGAAATTAAACAATAATTCATTTTTAATATTTCAGTGACACTTCAAAAATTTTAACACTCTGAAGTTATCGCTTAAATTATTTTAAAATAAAAAATGTCATTAAAAAATGTCATTTTAAAATAAAAAATTAAATTTCTAAATTTCAATTAATGTAAGTAATTAATTACTATTTTACTAATTAATTAAAATTTCAAAATTAAAAAAAAAAGTATAGCCATAAATAATTTTTATTAATTTTCTTTCGGTTGGTATAACTGTAAGTGAAAAGTTAACAAATTACAGAGCACTTTTTTACCTGGTTATAAATAACACTAAACACTGCTCTTCATCTACAATAATAAATATTAATAAGTAATTGGGAAATTAAATAAACAATCAAGATGTCATTGTTAATGTTAAAAAGTGCAGTGAGGAGTCAAAGTGTTTTTTCAGGTAATTTCTATCTTTTTTTTTTCTTATTTTTCTAATAGTTTTTGTATTATTTAAGTCCTGGTCCAAAGTTCATTTATAAAAAAATGAAACAATATTTTATGGATTTGAGGATACTGATTTTAAAAAATTCTAATGGTGTTTATTTTTCAGGTACATATACTTTGGCGGCAAGTAGTAATGCTTGCAGAACATACGCTAAGAAAATTGATAATCCATCAAATAAAAATATTGTGTTCATTGATGGAGTCAGAACACCTTTCTTATTATCCGGGACTCATTACAGCAAATTGATGGCACTTGATTTAGCGAGGCATTCTTTATTGTAGGTATTTTTATCTAAAAAAATTGAATAATTCATTATGAATGAAATTTGCAGGTATCTAGTCATTTTTAGCTTTATTAAAAAAATAAATTCTTATTGAAAAAAATATTTCAGTGAAATTTTCATTCACAGTTTTATAAAATTTGTATTCTTATTGTTGAGTAAAATTCTAAAAATTATCAGATTTCTGCTTATTTATGACATTGAAATTAGCAGACACTTGATTATTGTAGCATTGTACTCTGAGAAAAAAAAATACTTTTACTCAATTAGCAATTTCTTGGTTTAAAAAATCCGATGACGATCGAATATTCTATTATTATTAATTATTAATTTCTTAAAAGAAGAGCATCAATATTTATTTTTGAATAATAAATAAACAAGATAATAGCTTTATTTAAATTAAGTAAAAATTATTTCAATTCATTTAACAAGTTCTTGAGCTAAGAATATATATTCTTGAAAATTTTCAAGAACATGAATTCTTGTATCAAGAAAATTTTCTTAATAAAAGTATTTTTATTCTGTGTATTTAAAAAAATTAAATTAAATTAAGGAAATGATTAAAAAAAAAAGGTAATTATTTACGAGTGGGGTCAAAAACCATTTTAGGCTATAACTCGATAAAAAATTAACATTTTCAATTTTTTTTTATTCTGTTTGTTTTTATGCTGGATTTATGATAAAAAATGTCGTGAAAGAAAAAATAAAAATTTCGCTAGTTTTTTTGCCTTCAAAAGTTGGAAAAAATTTTGACTCACGTTTTTGGATAAAATTTCTATTTTATCTTTTTTTGATATATATTTTTTTGAAAAGTATATAAAAAAAACGAATAATAGAAAGAAAAAAATTTGAATATCACAATTTTCTAAGAAATTTATAAATTTTTTTAAAAATTTATTAAACTTGTGATAATCAACTTTTTTTTTTAATTGTTCATTTTTTTATGTATTTTTCAAAAAAAATATATCAATAAAATCAAATAGAAATTTCGTTCAAAAAAATGAAAATTAAAATGGTGACCCCACTTGTAAATATTTACCAAAAAAAATTTATTTGTGATTTCTTATGAATTTCATTTTTAAAATTAAAAAATTTCATTCATAATTTTTTACTAATTTAATTTCAAAAATTTCAATTATAATTTTGTTTTTTTTTTTTTTTTATAAATACTATGAATTTCATTTTAAAAATAAAAAAAATTTGATTTATAATTTTGATAAATTTTAGGACCATAATTAATAAAGAAAAAAAAAATATTTCATCATTATTTACAATTTAATTTATTAAAAGGGAACTACAACGTAAAACCAACATCCCAAAAGAAATGATCGATTACATAGTCTACGGAACAGTAATGCAAGAAGTAAAAACCTCCAACATAGCCCGAGAAGCAGCCTTAGCAGCAGGTTTCAGCGAAAAGACACCAGCACACACTGTCACCATGGCCTGTATCAGCAGCAATGTAGCATTGACCACAGGAATGGGTTTGATTGCATCTGGAGCCTTTGATTCAGTAATTGCCGGTGGAGTTGAGTTCATGTCTGATATTCCTATCAGACATAGCCGTCCGCTGAGGAACATAATGGTCAAAGCTTCCAAGGCCAAGAGTTTACCTCAGACACTTGGTCTGCTTGCTCAGATTCGGCCCAATCATTTTGTTCCTGATGTAAGTATTGTTGATAAAAATCACAATACACAATAAAATTAATCTGTATTATTAAGAGAATAAGAAAAATTTGCTCTATCTCTAGATACATAATTAAGAAATGACCTCGTATCTTGTGAATTATTGACATTTTTAAAGATATAAGCTCATTCCGATGTTACACTCATCGAGACCTTTCATTTAAATATCCACATCAATTTTTCATATATTTATATATATTATATATTATATATATGTCTGTATGAAAAATATACCAAAGTGCATGTGGGTACTTAAATGAAAGCTCTTGATGAGAATAATATCAGAATGAGCTTACATCTTTAAAAACATCAATAATTAAGAAATGACCTTGTATCTTGTTAAACACTAACATTTTCAGAGATATAAGCCCACCCCGACGTTACACTCATCGAGACCTTTCATTTGAGTGCCCACATCAATTTTTCATATATTTATATATATTATATATATTTATATATGAAAAATATACCAAAGTGCATGTGGGTACTCAAATGAAAGGTCTCGATGAGTGTAACATCGGGATGAGCTTATATCTTTAAAAATATCAATAATTAAGAAAGCACAGTGAAATTTAACAAAATTCATTATTTAATAAAGCAAAATTTTATTTATCTTTAATTCACAAGTGACGGCAGTCACATAGTGACTGCAAGGTCGCTAGTTTATTAATTAATTGATTTAATTATTCAGCTGCCAGCAGTAGCTGAATTTTCAACTGGAGAGACCATGGGCCACAGTGGAGATCGTTTAGCGGCAGCATTTGGAGTTACGCGAGCTGAACAAGACGAGTACGCGCTAAGGTCTCACACCCTCGCCCAGCAAGCTCAGCAGCAAGGAAATCTGTCAGACCTGGTTCCTATGAAAGTTCCCAACGTTGACAAGGTTGTTGATAAGGACAACGGAATCCGTGTATCACCGATAGAGAGTCTCGCGAAGTTGAAGCCAGCTTTCGTTAAACCCTACGGGACTGTCACTGCTGCCAATGCGTCCTTTTTGACGGACGGAGCTTCTGCGGGTCTGATTATGAGTGAAGAAAAAGCAAGACAGCTCGGGCTCAAGCCGAAGGCTTATCTCAGACATTTTACTTATGTTTCCCAGGACCCGGTTGATCAACTACTTCTTGGTCCTACTTATGCTATTCCCAAAGTAAATATTTTTCAATTATTTTTAATTAATAAGGTAAAAGCCCTTATTATTGACAGGGCCCCACTATTGACACCCTATTTAATTTTATTATTTCATTATTATAATCTGTTAATAGTCACAATTATTGATATTTCTTGACAATTTTATATATTTTTAAAATTAAAAAATAGCAAAATTTAATTCCAAGGTATAAACTATTTACCGCAAAAAAATTTCATTTTTTGAAGTAGGCCAACTGCTTATACGTTTGTAATTTCTTAACAATATTGTTAAGAAAGACCTTATTTTCAAATCCAGATTTGTCAATGTTTTTTCGATGTAATTGCATTGTTTAAAATTATTTTAGATTATTTACAATCTAAATAACCATATAATCATTTATTTATACTTTATCGAGTTAAAATTAATTTTAAAATAGCAGATGTCAATGATGGGAACACAAAAATTAACTTGCGTCAACTAACGACATAGGCCATAATGTAAGGTAACCAACCCCCTCAACATACATATCAACGTATTAATGTTTACATACTGTCATGTGATTTTATAAGAATCAAAGTATTTGAGACTAGAAAAAATTGCTAAAAAAAACCTGGTAAAAAATATAGAAAAGCTTGGTCTTAAACGAATTTTAAAATAATAAAAATTATTGATAGTTTTGTATTAGTTAGTAAAAATGATTATTGTTAATATAAATTTAACTGTAATAAAAAACCTGTCAATAATAGGGTCAATGGTATGTCAATAATCGGCTCTTTGAATTTTTTGCGCTGTCAATAATACATACATTCGACCTGTTGGTTTTAAGTTGATATAATAATTATTAAATTTCTTGCTACTAAAGTTAATAAATTAAATTATATAAGTAAAAATGATTAAGGTGTCCTGTAAAAAAAAGTTGACAATATTGATTTGAAACACGATAAAAAAATTCAAATATTCATGATCACTCTTATAGTGTCAATAATGGCGGCTTTACCTTAGAAATTTTTGTGATATTAATTTTTATATTTTTATTAGGTGCTAGAAAAAGCTGGATTAGCGCTAAATGATATTGGAGTCTGGGAAGTTCATGAAGCTTTTGCCGGTCAGATTCTTGCTAATTTGAAAGCAATGGACTCGGATTGGTTTGCTAAAGAATATATGAACCGAAATGGTAAAGTTGGAGTTCCTGATCTAAAAAAATGGAACGCTTGGGGTGGGTCATTATCTATTGGTCATCCCTTTGCTGCTACTGGTGTTAGATTGGCGACACATACTGCTAATCGGATGATTAAAGAGAACCAACAGTTTGGACTTATTGCTGCTTGTGCTGCTGGTGGTCAGGTAATTTACATATTTATTCATTTTATTATTATTAGCAACCTTGCAGTCACTATGTGACTTCCGTAACTTGTGAACTATAAATAAATAAAATTTTGCTTTATTAAATAATTGCTTTTGTTAAACTAGACTGTACTTTCTTATCTATTGACGTTTTTGAAGATATAAGCTCATCCTGATGTTACTCTTATCAAGAGCTTTCATTTAAGTGTCCACATCAATTTTTCATATATTTTATATATATATAATATTTATGAAATATATAAAATATATTATTATTATGAGTTTTACTTGTATACCGATTTATGGTTTTACAAGGCTAATTGTCTCAGCATCTCCGCATGTAGTCTCTTTTTCAACTCTTTATTATCAATATATGCTCCGCTCTATATTATCAACACAATCTTTCAACTCTTTTATTATCAACATATTCTCCACTCTTTTTATAATCAACAACATGTTCTCCACTTTTTATAATCAACATATAATTTCGCACATAACTTTATTCTCAATGCGGCTGTGGACCGACTTGTGCTTTCTGTACTGTATTCACCCTATTCCTCACCCCTTTCTATCGGTGTTGGAATAGTGGCGATGGGGAAACCACAGAGAAAACCCATGCGCCCTGATAGCCATCTTAACTTAAACTTTTATTCAATCTACTGCCGAAATTTGTAGCCAACTTGATGAAAAGTTGCAAACCAAACGTTTTTACTTAAGTTGTCTACAAGTTACAGTGCAATTTGACGTCAAGACTTGCAGTACAAGTATTTTATTCAAGTTGTAGTAAAATTGTAGTACAATTTAACTAAAAGTTCGGTGTTAACTTGTATTCAAATTGGGGCTGTAGATTGCATTCAATTTGTTTACAACTATTGTACTATAAAAATTTACGGCAAACTTGATGTCAAGTTAACTGTAACTGCTGAAATGCAACTACTTTTAATCAAAGCGTGGCTATCAGGGGCCAGTACAGTTTGGCTACCGGAGCGAACCCCGACGGTTGGTGTTGGAACTATTCGAACAACCGTCGGGGCTCGAACCTCGCCTCACGACATGATGCACGAACGAACTAACGGGATAATGACTTAGTCCGCTCGGTCATCATGCCGCTAATATATAAAATATATTAAAAATTGATGTGGATACTCAAATTAAAGGTCGCTATGAGTGTAACATCATGATGAGCTTATATCTTCAAAAATATCATAAGTTGACAAAATAAAATATAATTCCTTAATTATTGACATTCTTAAAGCTATAAGCTCATTCTGATGTTACACTCATCGAGATCTTTCATTTGAGTACCCACATTGATTTTTCATATATTTCATATATTTATATGTATTATACATATATGTATATATGAAAAATATATCAAAATGCATGTGGGTACTCAAATGAAAGCTCTTGATGAGTGTAACATCGGTATGGGCTTATATCTTTAAAAACATCAACAGTTAAGAAAGTACAGGGCATTTTAACAAATATCTTGTAAACTATTTATATTTTCAAAGATATAAGCTCATCCCGATGTTACACTCATCAAGAGCTTTCACTTGAGTACCTACATGCATTTTTGATATATTTTTCATATATACATATATATAATATATATAAATATATGAAAAATTGATGTGGGTACTCAAATGAAAGGTCTCGATGAGTATAATGTCGGGGTGAGCTTATATCTTTAAAAATGTCAATAATTAACAAGATATAAGGTCATTTCTTAATTATGTGTCTAGAGATAGAGCATTTTCGAATGCAGCCTAAATATTTATCATTATTAATTGACTATCGGTGAGAATGATATGAAACCTTGAAAAGGCACAAATTCAAGTCAAGACCTTCGCAATGACACTAAATTTCACTAAAAAAAAAAAAAAACCCGATTTTATCATATAATTATCCTGGAGACAAATTTTTTCTTATTTTCTTAATAATATAGATTAATTAAAATAGATTTTGAAAATAATACCACTATTAAAATAATTTTTAAAACAATTGAAATTGAAATTCTCACTAAATGATAAGAGATAGAAAAATTGATAAGAAACTTTGTTGAAGTAAATTAAATTTTCTCCAAAAAAGGTCTCTTGTAATTTTTTTGTATCTCTTATAATAATTAGCTCATAATTTTGCCCATTAAACTTGTCCAAGCACGAGATCTAATGAAATTTTCTGATAATCAAATTTCAAATGCAAATTTCAATATTCAGACAATATGATAAGAAAAAACCAAAAATTTACAAGAAACTTTTTTATAGGAAATTAAGTTTCCCACGAAAAAAATCTCTTATGATTTTTTCTTATCTCTAAAATAAAGTCCAGAAATTTTAATTGTTTTTTATTCATAAAAAATTCTCAACTTAAACCTTTAATGTCATTGTTATTAATTAATTATCATTATCATTGTTTCAGGGCGTTGGAATGCTTTTGGAGCGACACCCAGATGCAACATTATAAATAATATAATACCTTTTATATTTTTATAATCGACTGCAATTATACTGATTGTTAATATTGAAAAAAGAAATCTAATTTAAAAATTAAAAATTATTCTTTATACTAAAAATATATAAATATATTTTTAATAAAAATGTAAGTAGATTTGAATACGTTAAAATAAATAAATAATTATTGGTAACTATAATCACATTATTTTCATTTAATCATAAAAAAATTTCGAACTAATTTATCAACAATTTAAAAAGAATTAAAAAAAATAACTAATTTATTCAATTGTCGGAGTACCGTACAAAGAAGGAAGTGAATTAACAGTAAGATGATGCCTGACAGCCTGGTCCAAGATACTCTTGATATTCTTGCACCCAATGAGCGCCCGAACCTTCATACCTTCCAACCTAGACAAATGCAGCCTTCCGGAGCCTTGAGCAGCAATTATTAATCCGGGTTCCTTGGTGAGCTCGCAAGTAGTTTCAGGCAGCGCAACGATGCTCAAAGTCACTCCAGGGCCGTTTTCCTCCAGGTTATTGGCATCCAGCACTCCGATCCCCTGAGTCTCCTGGTCTTCATAGTTAGTACTAGCATCCGGCAAGGTCACCGTGCACCCGATGGCGTAATCTTTTATGGGAATCCCTGCATCAATCAGCGCCAAGGTCGATGCATTCACAGCGCAGCAAAAATCGCTGCCGTCAGCTTGAAGAACTTCTACGAAAATCTCGATTTGGGACCTGGAGAACTGCTCAAGGTTTATTATTGACTCCATAGCGTGTCTCAGTTCTATGGATCGCTCCTGGGTCTTTCTGTCTCCTCGAGGACGCTTCTTGCGCTCTCCTGAGCTTAGACAAAATACCGCCATACTGTACTGACAGTTTATTAATCCTTTGGTGGATTTATTAGCGGTGCTTCGCGCCAAGGCTCCTCTGGGCTGAAATTTTATTAAATATTTATTAAATAATGTCATGATATTGAAATCAACATCTTGAAATTTTTTAGATTTTTAGAACAATTAAGGTAGTTAGGCCCAAAAAGCAAAAATTCAAGAAATCTCCCAAACTCCGTATAGAAGTATTTAAATCCATAATACACACGCTGTTAAAATTTAGAGACGATTTACCACGTCTAACCGAAGATAATTGCAATTGAAAATGGCATTTTTACACAGACGGTATGGGAAAAAAGAGAGAAAACCGCGAAGTTTTATTATTTTTGTATTGAAGAAATTTTAAGAATTTCACGAAAAACTAATATTACTTAGATTAATACATGTATAATTACCCTACAAAATTCTGGAATTCCCTACCACATATTTTTTAAGAAATCATTGATAAACTAGTAAAGTAAACAAATAAAGTCATGCGTGGAAGTAAGTGAGCGATAGCCCGTAAGAAAGGCAACACTAGTGAGTGACAAAGACAGCAGTAGCATAAACTATAGGTTGGGAGAGAACTACCTTAAATTATCATGAAAAAAATTAAGTTAAAAAATTTCTCATATGGAAATTAAAAAAAAATTTTTGAAATTTTCAAGAATAATTTTTTTATAATTTTTTATAAAAATAAAAAAAAAACATAAGGTAAAAGCCCCTATTATTGACAGGGCCCCTACTATTGACACCCTATTTAATTTTATTACTCCATTATTAATATCTGTTAATAATCACAATTGTTGATATTTCATGGCGATTTTACATATTTTTAAAATTAAAAAATAGTAAAATTTAATTTCAAAGTATAAACTATTTACCGCAAAAAAAAATTCATTTTTTCAAGTAGGCCAACACTGCTCATACGTTTGTAATTTCTTAACAATATTATTAAAAAAGATCTATTTTCAAATCCAGATTTCTCAATGTTTTTTTAAGTAATTGCATTGTTTAAAATTATTTTAGGTTATTTATAGTCTAAATAACCATATAATCATTTATTTATACTTTATCGAGTTAAAATTAATTTTAAAATAGCGGATGTCAATGATGGGGATACAAAAATTAACTTGCGTCAACTAACGACATAGACCATAATGTAAGGTAACCTACCCCCTCAACATACATATCAACGTATTAATGTTTCCATACTGTCATGTGATTTTATAAGAATCAAAGTATTTGAGACTAGAAAAAATTGCTAAAAAAAAACCTGGTAAAAAATATAGAAAAGCTAGGTCTGAAACGAATTTTAAAATACTAAAAATTATTGATAGTTTTGCATTAGTTAGTAAAAATGATTATTGTTAATATAAATTTAACTGTAATAAAAAACCTGTCAATAATAGGGTCAATGGTATGTCAATAATCGGCTCTTTGAATTTTTTGCGCTGTCAATAATACATACATTCGACCTGTTAGTTTTAAGTTGATATAATAATTATTAAATTTATTGCTATTAAAGTTAATTAATTAGATTATATGAGTAAAAACAATGATTAAGGTGTCCTATAAAAAAAAAATTGACAATATTTATTTGAAATACGATAAAAAAATTCAAATATTCATGATCACTCTTATAGTATCAATAATGGGGGCTTTTACTCGTATCTTTTTAAAAATATTTTTTTAGTTCTAATTCAGTCGACAAAAAAAAGTTGTTAAAAGTCTGCTAATTTTAATGTAAAGAAAATTGTACTAATTTTTAAAAATTATTGTATAATTTAAAAATTTTTTATTGCAACGATTAAATTAAAATTTGCTTAAGAATTTTTAAAAAAAGCATGATACCGAAGTTAGTCGACGTTTTTAATTTTTAGATTTCTTTTTCATCAAATTAGAACTAAAAAATATTTTCTCAAAATTGCACGTGTAGTTTTTTAAATTTTTTACAAATAAAATTTTTTTATCATAATATTTTCAATAAAAAAAATTCTAAAAATTTTTAAATGTCGGCTATGACATTAAAGTTAGCAGTCATTTAACCATTTTTTAATTTTTTTTAACAAACAATTAAAAAAATTATTTTTAAAAAATTGCATTTTTAATTATTTTAAATTTTTACACGTCAATTTTTTTTCTAATTTTTTTTGCCATTATTTATTTGTTACAAAAATTCTAAAAATTATTAAGTATCTGCTAAATTAATTTTCATATGTCGGCTCACTTAATTTTTATAAGAGAACTGTCAGCTGATTTCATTCTCATCATTATCATGAATTCAAAGAAGAAATTAATAAATACCTGATGAGGTCCATAGACAGCAGCTAATACTTTAGTTTTTCCTTGCTCCAGGTACGCACTACCGTCAGCTTGACCAAAAACTCCTAGACGGACTTTTATTTGACGTAATTCCAATGGTCTTCTTCCATCAACTCTGAGTCCTCCTTGGTCTTGTAATTGATCACTTTCCATTTTTATTTATTTATTATTTCTTCTATTTATTAATAATATAACCTATCAATATCACGTGGAGTGAATGTAAATTTTTCTACATGCAAGTTTTTATTTACAATTACTGTACGATACTATACGTCAAGTCCCGCCGCCATTTGTAATAAAATTTGCAGGTGGCTCCACAAGTAAGTCACGTGTCATTTTCTTACTTTTCACATAATGGCGCTGTAACTTTCTAAAATATCGGCAACAATCTGCAATTTTTATTACAAATGACATTTCCCATCGTGCACTACGCGATTAGAATACTTTCTCCTACATTATCTTAGTGCTAAGGTGTGGTTTTTGGCAATCAGCTGATCAATTGTCACTTTTTGTTAATAATATTATGGACAGCAATAAAATGGTTTGTGAAGCAGTGGAACCTTTTGATAACAATCAAAATGGTGAAATTGATAACAATGAACAAGATGAAACTGATCAGGGTGAGTTTTTATTATATTATTTTAATTTTTAAAGTGACATTTAATAATAATATCAATCATTTAATGTAAAGACATTAATTAATAACTCAAAAATTTTTATGATACTGAAATCAGCTGACATCTGATAATTTTTAGTTTTATTTAAAAAACAAATTATTACCGAAGAAATACTTCATAAAAATTGCATTAATTTGTTTTTTTCAATTTTTACACGTGGAATTTTTATATGAAAATTAATTTAGCAAATATTTAATAATCTTTAAGAATTTTTCTAATAAATAAATTACTAGATAAAAAATTGACATTTAGAAAATTTAATAAATTAAAAATGCAATATTTAAAAAAAAAATTTTCGGGACAAATTTTTTTGTTAAATAAAATTGAAAAATGGTCAAGTGACAGCTAACTTTAATATCATAAAAAAAAAATGATGAAAATTAATAATAATAAAGTTAGCCGACATTTTTAAAAAATTGCACTTATAGTTTTTGAAGTTTTTAACAAATGAAAAAATTTTTTTTTATTTTTTTTTAATAATTTTTTGATAAAAAAAAAATAATAAAAATTTTTAAATGTCGGCTAACTTTATTTTCATTGAAAATTAAGTTAGCCGACACTCAAAAATTTTAGATTTTTTTCATTAATTAAAGATTAGAACTAAAAAACTAGTTTTTAAAAATTCCACGTATAATTTTTAAAATTTTCTACGTGAAAATTTTTGCTTTAATTTTTTAAAAATTATTTTTCAATAAAATAAATTATAAAAATTTTTAAATGGCTAATTTAAATTTCATAAAAAAATTGATATGTAAAAATTTTAAAAAGTTAAAATTGCAATTTTTTTAAAAATAATTTTTCAAATTAAATTTATTTGTTAAATTAAATTAATAAATTGTTAAGACAGCTAACTTTAATATTTTTTAATTTTCTTTAACAAACAAATTAGTTCCAAAATATAATTTAAATAAAATTGCATTTTTAATTTATAACATTAAAGTTAGCCGACGTTTTTAATTTTTTGATTTTTTTTTTTTAATATTAAATTAGAACTAAAAAATATTTTTTAAAAATTGCACTTACAGTATCGTTTTTTACAAATGAAAATTTTTTTTTATTATTTTGTAATCATTTTTCAATAAAAAAAAAATTCTAAAAATTTTTGTCTACTAACTTAATTTTAATTTTTAATTTTTTAAAATTTCTACATGTCAATTTTTTTATTAACTTTGTTTACCATAATTTATTTGTTAAAAAAAATAATTAAAATTATCAAATATCTGCTAAATTTATTTATAAAAATTAAGTTAGTCGACGTTTAAAAATTTTTATAATTTTTTTTTATTAAAAAAATGATTAAAAAAAATAAAAAAAAAATTTTACTTGTAAAAAACTTTAAAAACTGTACGTGCAATTTTTTAAAAATATTTTTTTGTTCTAATTTAATTATTAAAAAAAATCAAAAAACTAAAATCGTCGGCTAACTTAATTTTCATAATTTATTTTCATTAATTTTTTTATTCAATTTTTTTTTTCGCAATAAATTAAATAAAATTCTAAAAATTGACAGATGTCAAAAAAATTTTTTATAAAACTTCAAAATTTTTCTTCACTAATAAAAATTATTTATAATTTTTTAATTTACAGAATATGAACTATTAAATGAACAATTAGACCAATTGCACTCAGTGCTTGACGATCTCGAACACAAAACAAATGCAGTCCATGCACAATTTGTCGAGTTACTTAAATCGAACAAAGAAACCCGAGAAGAACTCCATCAGGCGTCCTTGAAAAACACTGACGTCAAAAAAGACGAAGAAAAATGTAATTAAGTTTTGTATCATTTAAATGCTTTTAATTTTTTTTTAAATTATTTTATAGATGTATAGAAAATTTGTTTATAATTTAAGATTCAAATTATTTATTGTACAAAGTGTAAAATTAAACTGATATAATTAGCTTACATTATACTTTTATACATAATCATTTTTTTTTATTCCTGAAAACTGTCAAGCATCAAAGACTTGAATTCTTCGAAGTTTAGGTCGCTGACGAGGTTAATGTTCGGCTTATTATTTCTCAAGTGGTCGATAGCGACGAAGCCGCGTGTTTTCACCCCATGCAGTTCAATGTCAGCGTGACAATTTTCGAAGTGAGTTATTATTTTAGGATTTATTAGCGCTGCTACACAGAAAGCGTCACATGGCCGATAAATTTCTCGTTTTATTTTATTTTTGTAAATTCCGTCTTCAATTGTAATTATTAATTTTATTTTTTTATTTTCTTTTAGTTTTCCCAGTTTGTTTTCACGCCAGTCCTAAAAAATAATTTTTTTATCAATAAAAATGAAAATTTTACAAAACTAAAATTAGCAGACATTAAAAAAAATTTTTTTTAATAATTTAATTAAAAGTAAAAAAATATTTTTTTTAAAAATTGCATGTTTAATTTTTCAAATTTTCTACATAATAAATTTTTTCTTTTAATTTTTTTAATAAAAGAAAATGATAAAAATTGACAAATGTCCGCTAATTTTATTTTCATAAATATTTATGAATTTTAAGTATAAAATACTAGCAACTTTACAGTCACTATGTGACTGCTATGATTCGTGAACTATAAATAAATAAAATTTTGCTTTATTAAATAATGGATTTTGTTAAATTGCACTGTACTTTTTTAAATTATGACGTTTTTGAAGATATAACCTCATCCCGATGTTACACTCATCAAGAGCTTTCATTTGAGTACCCACATGTATTTTTGATATATTTTTCATATATACATATATATAATATATATTTTAAAGATATAAGCTCATTCCGATGTCACACTCATCAAGAGCTTTCATTTGAGTACCCATATGCATTTTGATATATTTTTGACACATTTATATATATACATATATATAATATAAATAAATATATGAAAAATTGATGTGGGTACTCAAATGAAAGGTCTTGATGAGTGTAACATCGGGACGAGCTTATATCTTTAAAAATGTCAATAGTTCACGAGATACAAGGTCATTTCTTAATTATTGATATTTTTTAAGATATAAGCTCATTTCGATGTTACACTCATCAAGAGCTTTCATTAGAGTATCCACATGCATTTTGATATATTTTTCATATATACATATATATAATATATATAAATATATGAAAAAATGATATGGGTACTCAAATGAAAAGTCTCGATGAGTGTAGTGTCGGGGTGGGCTTATATCTTTAAAAATGTCAATAGTTCACGCGTTACAAGGTCTTTTCTTAATTATTTATCTAGAGATAAAGCAATTTCGAATGCAGCCTAAATACTTATCATCGTAAAGTGACTATTGTCGAGAATGATATGAAACCATGAAAAAGCATAAATTAAAATCAAGACCTTTGTAATGACGCTAAATTTCACTAAGAAAACCGATTTTATCATATAAATACACGGGCCACAAAACTTTGCTTATTTTCTTAATAATATAGATAATTTAATTAAAAATGAAAAAATATTTTTAAAAAATTGCATGTTTAATTTTTCATTTTCTATTTATTAAATTTCTTTTTTTAATTTTTTTAATAAAAAAAATTATAAAAGTTTTCAAATTTCTGCTAATTTTATTTTCATAAATATTTATGAATTTTACATATAGAATATAATTGTTAATATGTTCTAAGTACTTATTAAAAAAAATAAAAAATATAATTACCATAGTAATAGTTGATTTAAGACAAGTTTCCCAAGGAAAAAGCCACAATGGCTTTGAATTACACTGGAATAAAATATGAACACTCTCTGGATCAGCGTAAAAATTAAATTCAGCTTGTGCTGTTGTATTTCCTTGTCCTAAAACAAAAAAAAAATCAAAGATACAAGCCCCCATTAGTGGCACTTTTTTTTTCAATGAATGTTCTACTTAGAATAAAAATTAGAATTTTTAAGTTAAAATAAATTAAGTTAGAAATAAATTTCAAGTTAGAATAAATTTAAGTTTAAATAATGATAATATTTACCTGCAGAATTTCCTCCCATAATAAAAAAATCTTTTACCGACTCCAAAATATCCGGATAAATTTTGACAGCAAGCGCGACATTTGTCAGCGGTCCCAGACAGACCACAGAAACTTGGTCGGGATTCTCAGTAATTATTTTCCTCATTCCAATTACTGCATGCTCTTTTTCCAGCTTACTAGTATCTACTTGATCTGTAAATACGTCTCCAAAACCATCGTGGCCGTGATATCTCACCTCTGCAGCTTTCAGAGCCTGAGATTCTATACAAATTAGCGGCGAATCTGCTCCTCTGTACACCGGTATCTAAAAAGATGACTAAGTAGTATCACTGTCATCAAAATATTTTTGTTGAATAATTATTATACTGAATTTAGGAGACATCTAAAAATTTTTTAGATTTTTTTGTAATAATTATATTATAATTTAAAAAAATTTTTTTTTCTCCTTTTTATTCAATTTGTTTAAGTGGATTCCAAATTACTTTACTTTATGTAGATATTTTTCTTTATATCACTTTACATTATTATATGTAAATACTTTGTATAATTGCCGAGTGGCGTTTTTAAATATATAAATAAATAAATAATAAAAAATATTTAACAGAAAAATTCCACGTTTAGAAATTGAAAAAAAAAATTATAATTACAAATTTTTTTTAATATTTTTTTTATAATAATTGATTTGTTATAAAAATTTCAAGAATTTTTAGATGTCTGCTAATTCAATTAAAATTAATGATTCTAAAGTCAGCCGACGTTCAAAAATTTTTGTATTTTTTTCAACAATTAAATTGCAAGTAAAAAAAATATTTAGAAAGAAATTGCATGTATAATTTTAAAAATTTTTTACATGTGAAAATTTTTTTCAATAGTTTTTTCAATAAAAAAAATCATAGAAATTTTCAGATATCGGCTAATTTAATTTTCATTAAAATTAATCTAGCAGATAATTGATAATTTAAAAAATTTTTTTGATAAATTATGACAAAAAAAATTGACGTAGATATTTTAATAAATAAAAAACGCAAATTTTTAAAAATAATTTTACTAATTTTAAATAATTAACGTCAATTTGAGCAATAACATTAAATTTAACTGTCACTTAACAATTTTTTAAATTTATTTAACAAAAAAAAATTTGTTTTAAAAAATTATTTTTATAAAATTGCATTATTTATTTTTTTAAATTTCTACATCTCAACTTTTTTAAAAATTTTTTTTTGCCATTATTTATTTGTTAAAAAATTCTTTAAATTATTAAATATGATAAATTAATTTTTATATTTGAGTATCATTAATAATTTGTAAAAATACTTACATCAGAATCGCAAGCTTGCAAAACTCTGTAGACATTTTTGACAACATTGTCAATGTCAGTATTACCCGCAACGCAAGTGATAGCTTTCAAGTCTATTATACTTTTCTTATGAGCATTTAGCAACAGGATTAGTGACACTGCATCATCATACCCACCGTCGCAATCAACAATTACTTTTTTTATCATATTTTTTTTCAATAAAAACAATTTAATTTTATAGCAATGAAAATAAAATTTTTATTAAAGAGGTTAGAAATAATTTTTATTGAATTTATAAAATAAAAATTGCGTTTACCACTTATTTATTTCTTCAATGAAGAAATTTTTGATAACTATTGTTATTTCAACAAGTTATGCAAATTTATTGATTAACTTTTTTTTATTTCTGCTGGTTTATCAGTAAACGCACGCTTGTGTGCTTACATGGTACACATTATGTCAAGCATGTAATTGATAAATTAAAGAATTGCCAAATTTAAAATAAAAATTTGATACTTAAATCGAAGAGTGACATTTTATCTTATCATTTGAAAAAATAAATGTTTAAATCAAAATTAATTTAGAATATATTTAATAATTTTAAGAATTTTATAACAAATAAATTATGGCAAAAAATTAACATGTAGAAATTTAAAAAAATAAAAAATGCAATTTTTTAAAATTAATTTTTCGGGACAAATTTTTTTTTTAATAAAACTAACAAATTGTTAATGTGGCTGCTAACATTAATGTCATAGTGTTTAAAAAAAAATAATAGAATTGAAGTTGTTAAAAAAAAAATTTTTTTGGAAAAAATTTTCAGTCAGTATAAAAAGATTAAAATTGAAAAATTTTTAAAAATGTCATTTTTATAAAAAATTTTTTTTCATTGGTATGAAAAAAATTAAAATAAAAATATTTTAATTATGACGAAAATTCATTTAAATTAAAAAAATATCTTCAACAGCTGGTTCTTACTATTGTAGCTTTATATTTCTCTCTTAAATAAAGAAGAATTTTGAAAAAAACGCTCTGCTATAAAATAGATTTTTTAATTATCTATTTCGTAGAGCAGAGCTTATTTCCGAAATCTTATTTAAAAGAAAAACAAAACTGCAATAGCTTAATAAAAATTTGGAGAATCCAAAAGTGCACGCCTCATAACGCTCAATCATTTTTTAAGAAAAAAATTAATTGTGTAATTGATTAAAAAAAAAAATTATAATTAAGTAGTTTCTTACAGAGTATTTTTTATTTTTTTTTTAAATATCGGCGCCCTTTTTTCTTGTCATATACGCACGCAGTCTAAAAAAATCTAGCTTGATCAAGTGGCGCCATAGTTTTCACGTGACAAATAAGAAAAGTTCGTTTGGCTTTGTACGGTTGTATCCGTGAATTTTAATAAAAATTCAATTTAAAAAAAAATACATAAGCTAGGCCACTGATATGAAATACGGACCCAGTTCATCGAATTCTTAAACTAATAAAAAAGGTCCGGTCTTGAAATATCAATTTGTTCGGGAGTAATCGTTGGTACATCCAAAATGAGGTGACATCCGGACGTCCACGTGAAATTTTTTTCAAAACGTTTTTTTTTTTTTTCAAAATAGCAACATGAAATGATTTTAAAAAGTAAAAGATGGTTTAATTTAAGAGTTTTTCGGTGTACATCTACTTATATTATTGAATAAGTGTAATATGGTTGCGATAGAGGCATTTAAAGATCACAAAATTGCTTGATCTTGACGAGTCGAGTATAAAGCACAACCTCACGCGCTTCGCGCTATGAGGCGTGCAATTATGAGTGCAATAAGGATAGTACGGTGTTTCTTGCAGTAAATGAGACGCGAGAAAAAGAGGGGATTGGTTGTTAACATTTCACAATTTTTAATAGTTAATGACATTGAACTCATAACAGTCACTTGACTATTTATTAATTTTATTTAAAAAGCAAATTTGTTCCAAAAAATTATTTTTTAAAAATTGTATTTTAAATTTATTAAAATTTCTATGACAAAATTTTTTTTGCAATAATTTATTTGTTATAAAAATTCTTAAAATTATCAAATAATATAAAAAACCCAATTATTGACAATACCCTAATTTTTTGACACTTGTAATTTTATTATAATTAAAAAAATAAAATTTTCTCAAAAAACTAATTATCTTAAAATTTATAATTCAAAAATTAAATTTATTCATTTATTAAAATTGATTTTTTTTTTTATTAAAATAAAATTGCAAGTGTACCTGATCTGCTAAATTAATTTTCGTCAATTTAAAAAAAAATAACAACTTGCATTATTTTATTTTTATTTTTATTCAATAAATAAATGAAGAATTTACTTTATGGAGTAAATTTAATTTAAAATATAGATTAAATTTAAATTAATGACCATCCACTCCTCAACCACTTTGCAAATTTTTTACAGTATAATGTTTTACTGAAGTGCGGATTCAACAAAAAAAATAATTTGATAATTTTGAAGCTTAATATATTATAAAAAGTGGTCTTTAACATTCCAGTGCTTAATGTTTTTACTTTAAACGTACTTTTACTATAAACAGTATGAATCATCTAACTCATTGATCTTATCGCAAATTTTTTATTAAGGATTGCATTCCGATAAGCGCAAATAAACCATTGTATTATAATAATCAAATAAATATTATCAGTAACTTAAATAATAATAATAATTTTTATATTTAGTAATAATTGAAGAATATAAAAAAAATAATCTTCTTTAAAAATAATAATTTTTTATGTTTATTTAAAAGTTTATTTTTAAAATCATGTACCACCAATTTGTTATGAATACGAATAAAGAGCTTGAAAAATAATTTTTATGTTATCGGTAGACTATACACTCGAGAAGATAAGTAAAAGGTATGATGTCATAGATCTTTCCGAGAAGTACAACGTAGTTAATTTTTTTTTTTTTTTTATGGTTTAAAAAATCTCGGGTAGCAGACGAGAGTCGCCAGCAATCATATCAACAGTATACAGACGAAAAGCGAAGTGTTAAAGTGTCCTTGTTCCGCTATTGAAGTAAAATAAGTTACATTCTCATTATTAATTTTATCTAATTAAAAAAAAAAAAAAAATGGGGCATGCTCAAAAAACAGATTTTAATTTTGATCCATTGATTGAAGATAATTATGAAGTTTGGAAAGTGAAAGTTAAAGATTTACTAACAAAAATGAATTTATGGAAATACGCTGATAAAAATTCACCGTCAAAATTATCTGATACCGATTCGGCGGAATGGGAAATAAATAATAATACTGCGAAATCAATAATTATGCTCACTATTACCAATAAAACACTTAAAGAATTAAATTTGGAGTCAGATTTAACGGCTAGTGAAACTTTTGAAAAATTAGAAACCTTTTTTGGTAAAAAAAATCCAGATGGTGTTATTAATATTCTTCAAAAACTTTTGATGCTTGCACAATTAGCAGACGGTGTCGATATAAGACTTGCTTTGAACAAATTTTTTGATACGATTGAGAAATTAAAGGATTTAAAAATTAACTTGTATGAGAATAATTTTCTTTTGAGCAATATTCTTCTTACTATCTTACCGCCCAGTTTCAAAAAATTAAAACTCAAACTCTTATCTGATGATAAGCTGCCTGATGTAACTCTTCTTGGGATAAAAATATTGGAGTATTACGATAAAATTTTGTTATCTGATGAAGACGATGATGATACTGAAGAAGAAGAAGAAGAAGAAGGGGGTACGGAAAAAAATTCTGAAGAAGAAAAAATTATTAATAAGAATATTTCAGAAATTAAAGATCAAGAAAATAATTATAATGATTCCGGATACAATGAATCTTACTCTCCAGAAATTTCGAATAATAATAATGAGCTTTTTAAAGCCAATTATGAAGCAGAACTTCCAAGTGGTAATCAGTCTATTGCTGATTTACTCGATCAAATGTTAAATAGAAGAGAATATAAATCTCAGAATGATAATTGTCAAAATAGATGTTTACTTCCGCAAATTTTTGATCAAGAGGATTGTCAAAGTAACTGTTTACAATCAACTGACCAAGATAAAAATCATTTACGATCTTTACTGAAAGCTGGTAAGTTGATAAGTTTATAATAAATTAAAATATATTTTCATTAATGCCAATAGAGAGTATTTTGAATTATACGGCTATTTGGGTCTGCAGAAACAAAAGCACGTATAAAAAAATTTTTTTCTTTTCAATCAACTTGAAATTGTGTTTAAAGTAAAAATATATAGGAAAAATGTAAAGAAAATTTGTTTTAATGTGCGTTTAAGTAGATTTCAGAAAAAAAAAATTCTTAGAGGTAGTAAAAAAAGGTAGATATAGAGAAAATTGTTATTTTTATTTGTTTCTTGCTTAAAAAATTGAATATTTAAAACGTCTAGCTGTAAAAATTGAAAAATTATTGAGTTCAGTTAGATTTTTATAAATTAACTTTTTCTTTTAATTTTGATAGCCAGAAGTTTAAAAAATTAAATTTTTACAGCAGAAAAGAAAATAAAATGAAAAATATTTTTTTAAACGCCCTTTTGGCTTTAAGAATTTCATTTTCTTAACTTAAAGGCTCAGCAAAACCAAAAGAACTTTAGTAATACGCCCTTTTAGGATTAGTAATGCGGAATATTAGGGTACTTAATTTAAAATTCATGTTTTTTTAATTTTTTTCATATATTTTTGAAGATATAGAAAAAATAGCTTGTTTTATCAAAAAAATTAGATCATAATATTTTTCAAAAATTTAATTAGAAGATATAAATAATTGAATATCTAAAAAAAAAAGAATTATATTTTGTCAAACTTAATTTTTTAAGGTACAACATTTTTTTAACTCTTATCATCACTTTGAAATGATAGAACTTACGTGAATTGAGTAAAAGTGAAATTTTGAAGACTTTTTTGAAGAGCGTTAAAACAAAAATATACTATAAATAAAAATTTTCATTAATATAGTAGCTGAAAATTAGTCAAAGTTGCAAAAAAAAAATGTTTTTTTATTCCTATAATAATATTTTACGATGTCAGTGAAAAAGAAAACAGTCGTTCCAAAGAAAGCACCTGCTTGATAATACAACTAAAGTAAATTTTTTTTTTTCTAAATTTTCTCTAATTTTAAAAACCTCAGAGAAAACTAGTACATCAGCTACACCCAAGAGATGCAGCATTTGTCGCGAAGAAGGTATATTATAAATTTATACTTATGGTAATAGTAATTGGATCGGATCTTATTAATTTTATGATATTTTTAAGGACATAACAAGAGAACTTGTGACAAAAAATCACTTTCGACCAAGATTTCAGCTACAAGTACACCCAAAAGAACATACAAATGTGGATTGTGCGGTAATGAAGGTATTACTATTTGATATGTAGTAAATTTTCAAATCGGTCCATTCAATTCAAAAATAAAAATAATTTTTTATTTTTTTCAAAATCCGATACAGATTAAAATCTTAAATTTTTAGGACTTTAATATTTAGATAGTACAAAAGACATTTTCACCCTGCTTATTCTCTATAGTCGTCTTTTCTTCTTTTTCACTTTACTTCTTCAATTATCAATATAATATATTTTTAACTTCCCGCGAAAAAAATTGAAAATTAAAAAAAATCGGGGAGCTATTGGTTTTATCCAGTTTTTCGAAAATCGAATTTTCATAAGATCTCGACGTTTTGAGGTCCTAAGAAGGCGGCAATCGAAAGAGTTTTTTTGCCCCTAGATATTGTATATTATTTGAGGTAATTCGGACCAGTAGATTTTGAGAAATCTCAAAAATAAAAAATTTGAAAAATTGTTTTTTTTGGAATTACTTTTTAACGGCTTTACCGATCGATTCCAAGAACTAATCAATTCTTAAGCTTAAAAAACTACATCGATGGCCGTCAACGCAATCAAAATCGGTTACTTCGTTCGTGGGACATAGTGAACGAAAAATTTGGAAAAAAGTGTTTTTCTTACACAACTCCGACATTTCTTCTTGGATTGTTTTCAATTTCAGGAAATAATTTTTAGAGCCTAAAAAACCACGTCGATTTATTTAAGAATGTCCAAATCAGTTGATTGGTTCGTGAGTTATCGTTGTTGAAAAAATTCGGAAAAAGTGAATTTTTCAAATTTCTTCAAAATTTTCGGCCTGATCAATTTGTGTTCAGTAGTAAATCATAAAATTTTAAAAATTGCGTCGAATTTTGCGAACCGCGTGAAAAACGGTTTATTCATTCAAAAGTAATTGCAGTTTGAAAATTTTAGAAATAGTGTTTTATTAAACTTTCATCAGACTTTTGAGCTCGAAGAGCTCAAAAGTATAAAACCGCTAACTCTTTGAGCTTGGAGAGCTCAAAAACGTCATAAGTACAATTTTACGGAGGTTCGAGCGGATCTAATGTAAAAAATAATTTCCAAATTTGAGCTTTGAAATTAAATATACGTATAAATAAATAAGTAATTTATCTAATCCCAAAACTTTAAAAAGATTCACCGTTTAGTTACTTAGATATTAAATTTTAAAAATCACATATTTTATCTCCTTATACACGGGTTCTTATGGCGGATAAACTTTTATCGAGACTTTAATTATTTTTTTCAATATTAACCTCCCAACTTTAACGGATAAAAAACTATACACAAGAAACTTGGATTATTGCAAAATATAAAAACAATTTAATAATAATACATTACTGATATAATTTTTGAAATATTTAAAGTCAAATTTTATGTTTGTAACTCGTTTATCGTTAGCCATTTATTCGAATAAAGATTTGACAACATCGCGCCAACAGCTAAGAAAAAAGAAAAGGATAGAAATATAGTTACAGAGAGAGAAATGTTTAATTCACACACTTATCCACGTCTCAGTTATGGGTATAATCAAGCGCGCTATTGCCAAATCTGTTTATTTATTCCGGCAAGTAATAAATACGAAAGTTATTTTATTACTTTACTTTATTAAATAAGTAAAAATCATCAATTATTAAATTGTTTAAATTATTTTAAATTAAAATAAAGAATTTTGAAGAATATTGGGAAGACTAAAATTAAAAGAAAATTTTTAACACTATTTTGACTCATTATTAAGTTCGAACTTCCTTAAGCGCCTATATATAGGTATGGAATTAGCGGGAAGTTACAGGGATGGCCTTTAGGGTCAACCGTTTTCCTAATTTTTTATTAAAAATTTATAAAGCATTATTTTTGATAAATTTATCACAGGACATAATAGAACAACATGCCCTAAAAATAAATCTGAAAGTGTATCTAAATCCAGCTCATCATCACCCTCGTCATCGGAAACGCCAAAAAGAACTTACAAATGCAGTAATTGTAAAAAAGAAGGTAATAAATGATAATCTATTATGATTATTTATAAATTTGATTGTTGAAACAAACATACATTTATTATAGGACACAACATAACGACATGTCCAGAAAAAAATCTTGCCAGTGAAACTGTTACATCTACTCCTAAACGGACGTACACATGCAGTAACTGTGGGGAAGAAGGTTCATAATTATTCATAAGACAATAAATTTCTAAATAAATGTTTTTAATTGCATGCAATTATACTTTATTATATTTTATTTGCAAATAAAATCGTTATTGTCAATTTTTTAGGACACAATAAGACGAGCTGTCTAAAAAATATTCAAACGGCTGTATCTTCACTGGAAAATTCAGCGTCAAGATCTTATTTATGTGGAATATGCAAAAATCCAGGTTATATCATAAAAATTATTTTATTAAAATAATTTAACATGATTTAATCATATTTTGTAAATGAAAATTAATTGAGCAGATATTTATCAAATTTTGATAATTTTTTTAACAATTAAATTATGGCAAAAAAAAAAATTGACGTAGAAATTTGAGAAAATTAAAAAATGCAATTTTTAAAAAATTATGGTAATTATTAACAAGTCGGGTCCACCATTTTAATTTTAATTTTTTTTAACGAAATTTCTATTTGATTTTATTGATACATATTTTTTTTTTAAATACATAAAAAAAAAGTTAATTATCACAATTTTAAGAAATTTTAAAAATTTTATAAATTTTTTAGAAAATTGTGATGCTCAACTTTCATTTTTGTAATTGTTTATTTTTTTATGTAATTTTCAAAAAAAATAAATAAAAAAAAATAAAATAGAAATTTTATCCAAAAACTTGCGAGCCAAAATTTTTTCTAACTTTGGAAGGCAAAAAAGCTATCGAAATCTTTATTTTTTTCTTTCACGACATTTTTTGTCATAGATGCGCCGTAAAAACAAGCAAAATAAAAAAATTAAATAATGTTAATTTTTCACCTAGATATGGCCAAAAATAGGGTGGACCCCACTTGTAAATAATTACCAAAATTATTTTTCGGAACAAATTCATTTGTTAAAAAAAATTATCAAATGACTGCTAACTTATTTAATGTCATTATTTGTAACCGAATGTTTAAATTTTTGTGGGAAGAAAGTGCAAATAAGTAAAATGTAAAAGTCGAATTTCTTCCCGCAAAATAAGGCAAAAAATTTAAACTTCCGTCGTAGATATGAAGAAATATCAAATTTATATTACTTATACTATTTTTAGGCCACAATCGTCAAACATGTCCACTAAACGCTGCTTTATTAAACGTATCACCAAGTTCTTCCAATCAACGGTCTTCATTATCTCCTGTCTCTAGCGGTACAAGAAGTTATTCATGCGGACTGTGTGGTGGCCAAGGTACTACTAATCTGAAATGAATAATATCTAAGTTATTGATAAATTCTTGCTTGCAATAAATTTTTCAGGCCATAATAAGACCACTTGTTCTCTGAATTATACATCATCGTCAAGAACATCATCATCGTATTCATTCGGTGGTGGTAGTGGCGGGGGTGGTAGTAGTAAAAGAAGTTATTCATGTGGAACTTGCGGTGGTTCAGGTACACTTTAGTTATGATCTACAGTACACAATTGAGAAAAGATGGAAAATTTTGTCATTGAAATTTTGATTAAATTTTTTTGCCTTTTTAAAGTTTTATATTTTTTTAGCGATAGTTAATTTAAATGTTAAATTTCCGGAGTAATTTTAAATAGATCCGAATTTCGCGCTAGTTAAAATTTTTTTATTTTTTTTACATTACATGTAAATATGTAATTATATGTCAAATATAAGTCCATATAATTACACTGAGAGAAAAAATTTATTTTGAAAAAAATAAGCAATGTTATAATAATAACTTAATTTGTTGAATATTTTAAACAATTTCATTTCTTAACTGAAGAAATAAAAATTGTCTCTGTTACTTTTTTTTTTGGAAAAAAGTTTTCTACATTTGGTAAAAGATAATTTTAGATAAAAATTCGCAAATTGTCTTACAATTATTTTTTCCCAAATCAAAAAAACTTTTTTTCAACAAAAAAGTTATTGAAAAAAATTTTTATTTCTTCAGCTAAGAAATAAAATTGTTTAAAATTTTCAATAAATTAGTTTCTTGTAATAAAATTCCCCAAAAAAAAAAATTTCTTTTTTCTCCATGTGTCACAGAAAAAAGAAAATTTTGTAATGAATATATCTTTATAGTTAAATAGATTTTTTGAGAATAGTTAGTTTATCATGTAAACAAAAAAACAGGCAATTTTTTAAAAACATTCATAGAAAGATAATCAAAATTTTTATTAAACTATATTTTATTTTTAATTTTGAACTTTTTAATTAAAAAAATTTCAATCTACTAATTCGTAATTAATAAAGTTTTTTTTCTTTAATATAACTTTTTTTTTCAGGTCATAATTCCAGAACCTGCAATTATTGATAACTACAGCAATGTGCATAATTCATAAAACACTACTTAAACTTCAATCTATTTTTTTATTTAAATTACAATTAATTCACTTGTATTGTGGAATAATTTGTGAAAATAAATTTTTTTGATTTAATTAATACCTACATTGAATTTTATTTTTTTTTGCTGAGATAATGAAAAAGAAGAAAAGTTTAGGCCCAAAAAAGATTTACATCGATCATGATCGGACTCCGGACGAGTGCAGAGCTGAATACGAGGCCAGACTTCAGCGCGCAGCGGCCAGTGGTCTTGCATCACTTGACCCACGCTCTTCTTCTCCATCACCCATGGACTTCACCACCTCAGTCACGGGAACGCCACCTCAACCAGGAGCCAACGGACCCTCCATGCGTCACAACACTTCGACAAAGCCTCCTCGCAATAATCCCCCAAAAAACACAATTTGAGGATAGTATTTTGGAATTGTCATGGTATAGGTAGTGTCAGTAGTTGGGATTCTCTAAGTAAGTTTGACATTTTTTGTTTAAACGAAACCTGGTCAACCACCCCAGTTATTCTCTCCAATGAATTCAATAATTTTAACTTACTCTGTTCTCAGGCTACCAGGTTGCATGATGTTGGGAGAGCTAGTGAAGGAATTTTAATCGGTATAAATAAAAAATTTAACAACGAGTCTCTTGATATTTCACCTTGGTGGTTGTTTGTTAGGGTGTCGTCGGACGATTGGAGCTTTATCCTATGTAATGTCTATATTAGCCCTACACTAACGCTCCATCATATACTAGACATGTTGCAAGCAACCTTGTGTGAAGTTCAAACTACCCACCAGCATGACCTAATTGTCCTGGGTGGTGACTTCAACGCTCGAGTTGGCGTTCAAGGTGCCGTTCACGAAGACATTGTTTCCGGTAGCTCCTTACTCTCTTATCACTCCTCCTTGGACACTATCTCCTCTCCCAGAGGTTCTCTAATAACTGACTTTTGCAAAACCAATGGCTTCATCCTGCTAAATGGTAGATTACCTGGGGACTCGCCTGCACAATATACCTACTGTTCATCTCAAGGCAAATCCGTAATTGATCTTATCTGGACTAGCCTCCTCGGTATATCATACGTGTCTGATATACAAGTCATCTCCACTCCCACAACTTCCGATCATTTTCCTGTCCTCATCTCATTGGTGTTTCCCAGTCTCGTTCCTCATGCAGAACCCCCCTCTGATAGCTATATTCCCTCTGACAAATTGTTCTGGAAACAAAATCTCCACGACATGTTATGGTCTCGACACTTAGAAGTTTCTTTTGACACTGACTCCTCGGACCTTCTCAGCTCAAACCTTACGGAAACAATTTACTCCACTGCCAAAGCACTTGGTATGTCAAAAACACAACCCACCAACATCCAGATTAGATTAAACAAACCGTGGTTTGATAGAGACTGCGCTACTATTAAGAACCATCTGAGGCTAGCATTAAAAGCAACTAAAGCGGCAGGTTTTTCTCAACCCAGTTTATCAAATTACCTGAACCTCAAAAAATCTTACAAGACTCTCCTAAAATCCAAATCCTCTTCATATAAGCTCCAAATCATTCAGCGCTTCTCTGACACTAATAACAGCATTCAGTTTTGGCGTACTTTTAACAACTTCAGAAGACAATCACATCCACCTCCTCTGCCTCTTGCAACTTGGAATGAATTTTACAAAGACATCTACCCCCCGAGACTTTTGGATAACTGTTTATTCTTTGGTGTGCTTGACCCGGTTTCGGATGCCGAGTTTACATTTGAGGAGATAACTAAGAGCATTTCCTCCCTCAAAGATGGCAAGGCCCCCGGTATGGATTCAATCACTACTGAATTCTACAAAAATCTGCCTAACAACTGGCTTCTCTATATTCAGTCACTATTTAACAAAATCTTGGACACCGAGCAAGTCCCTGATGACTGGGCATGTGTTGCCATGTTCATGTTGCATAAAAAAGGTGACAGATCTGATCCGAATAACTATCGAGGACTTGCTATGGTCAATGTTATTACCAAAATTTTTACTTCA